>NW_008751970.1:413436-413729 GCF_000715545.1 Opisthorchis viverrini | reverse complement strand
TGGTGCCGTCCTTAGCCGTCTGATACCCAGCTTCTGCAAGCAACTACGAAACCCTTCGCTCTCGAAGCAAGGCCCCTGATCGGTTAGGATCATTTTTGGCACCCCATGGTTGGCCATGATGTGATGCATTACCACTCCGCTGATCGTCGTCGCCCGCTGATTCGGCACGGCTGCCGCCTCAATCCATCGCGACAGGTGTTCTGTCATCACCACGATGAGTTTGTTCCCACTGGTTGTCAGCGAGAAGGGGTCCATGACGTCAACTGACCACAACTCGCCGATTTCTGAGACAG
>NW_008751970.1:395317-410208 GCF_000715545.1 Opisthorchis viverrini | reverse complement strand
ACAGGATTCCCTTTTTCAGTCGACGCAAAGCGAAATTCTACGAACAACACATACTACTCGCGCGCCTCCCGATCAGTAGTATCACCGTTACACTGGTACCGTCAAGTTTTCAATAACGTACGGATGGAATACTGATGAGTATCCAGTGAGAATTACGTCATCCGAAGGGATACACTGTTGCACATGGACTTCTAGTACCAACTTGTGAATTTTTTTTTCAGTTGCTTACTCATATTTGTTTCCGCTCAAAGCTTCGGGTGGATTGATAGTTAGCCGAATATGGGACCCGTTATATGATAAAAATAGATGACGAATAAGCAACATCGAGGGTCCCGACAAATCCATAAAGAGATGATCGTCCACTATCCTGGTCTAGCATAGATAGTCGTGAAGCAAGGTGTCCCAATACCAGCTACTGATTTATCAAGTGATGAAAAGGGGCACTTTTCTCATGTTCACACGATTTCCTTCGTAATGCAAGTTTCGAATGGTGAAACTGATCATTTCAGTCCTTTATTTCCATGCTGTAGCATAAATCAGCAGAGGTGGTCCTATGCACACTGTCAACATTTTTACTCGGTTATGGAGCAAAGTGAACTAAGACAATTGGAAGCTGTGACATGTTCCGTACCACTTCAGGTAGATCTGCGCTAGTCCCGGAATGGGCTAAAAATCTATGGCAAACACTAGCACCCCGTTGAAAATTGCACAAATACCATGTTCTTGTTAGAATTTCCTCTTCCGCTACACTGTGGTTGTAAAACATGGACCACGTGATATTTCTGGATGCCCTTGAGAATCTCTCCTACTAGTTGGAACATTTTGTTCTGATTGGAAAAAAAACCTATGGGGTAATAGCTTTCCTTGAAATAGATGCACGAGGCGAACCACCAGTTGAGACGAAACTACACAGGCAGGAAGTACAGAATGTGAGAAAAACAAGACAACTTCATATATATGCCGTTTTATTGAACTATATGAAAGCCATTGGTATCGGAAAGCAGTCGAAGAAGGAACAGTGGAGAAGGGTCCTCATTTTTTAATCACTTGAATAACATCGTGATGGTGCATGACGTGATTTAGACCCACGTGCTGCGGACTGAACTTGACGCTTGAGCCCTGTGAATGAAGAGGTGAGCAAGGCTAGCATTATACTACTGGAAATCTGCATGGTTTTCTATATTCATTATTGTAAACTATTCAAGATAGCAGAAAATTTATCGATGAAATGAGTTTTCCAGATAAATGAAAAATCCGTAAACAGATAGACCACCACTTTCAAACAGAAGCCTTGTTTTAGGGGATCGTCTAAATAAAAATGACTGACGGGTAATGGCGTCGTAAAAATGGCATCCGAAAAAATGCCATCTCTTCGGAATCTGAAATTAACTAAGATATGTCGGAAGTGGTGGTTGGAAAATACACTTATGGTTTTATTTGTTTGTGCTCCGGAGGCCGAAGGACACCTTAAATGAGTAATGAGCAGCAAAGATGATAATAGAGATCCATTTTTCGGATAAACTCAGCCTTCGAAATAGATCAACAATCAAAGCGTATATCTGTGGTCTACTTTTGACTCAGAGTTGCCATACAAAATCCAAGGGATATGAAGCGAGTGAGCTAGAGCCGCGTCGCTCGATTCTAGATAGCACCGATCGACAATTCAGACACAGAAACCAACTTGGGCAGAAGCTCAAACCTTATCCGAACTCGAGCTAGGATGCGATAATCAGAGCATCAGTTGACTCTATGCGGCAGCCATATGTTATGCTGATGACAAAGTCCAAAAAGATCCATGTGGTTCAGTGCAACATAGAACACAACAAAACAACTTCTAGGTGAAGGGAGAACATGGCTGTGTTGCCGACGTTTTCCTTACGAGGAATATGGCATAGACGGCTGCATCCCAGGAGTTACAAGACTGTAAACTTACCCAAACAAGTGCACACTTGAATTGGGATACCAACGACCGATGGATCATGTGACACTAAGGATGCAGATTTAACAACTGCGACTGAACGTGCTTACCACATGCTCGACCGTTGCGCCGTTCCTCAATATAAGTCCTTCTTCTAAATCCGGTCGTTCTGTGGAGGGACGTATTAGCCATGTGAAACAGGAACTGGGACTTACCGCCACGCTTTTTGGTGTAAACTTGTATGAGGTCCAAATGTTCCCAGAGTTTCTCAAGCAGGTAGTCCAGATTCAACTTGAGATTGCAACTGAAAAATAAAACAGAAGTCAGGTGCATACACGCATACCCGAGCAAACCTTTCAGCTATGGAGCTAGCAGGCTGATTCCCCCTGCTAGGGAACTACGCAAAATGCGATGGTAAGGGACTTTCTAGCTTTCTCACCGAAAACAGGGAACCTCCTCAACGTGAGAGGATAGCGAGATAAATACAGTCCGGTGCTCAGGACTGACCGAAAATATTAAAGCATTTAGGTTGACGCGCAAAGATGCAGTAAACCGACAGGATTCTTGGATGGTGCTTGTTGTCTCCTCTCCCAGTCCGGTGATTTACAGGTCCGGCTCTCTAAGTCGTGGCGTCTTAGGATTCTGATTCTCTACAACGAGCATATGGCCGATGCCATACAGTGGTCTTCTTTGCAGCAGTATCTAAAAAGAATGCAACATTGTTTGAACCCGGTTCCGCGCCAGTCAACAATTAGTTTCAGAAGCAAAGGTTGCTGAAGTTGTTCTGACAAGACAACTATGAGAGCGGTCTTACCGTGTGGTTATAGAGGAGCCTTTAGCGTCTCCATATCGTCGGTGTCTGCGTAGCAGAGCAAGAGTTAGCTGGCTGCAGCGAGTACGGAGGTGATGCGTAAATGAGTACTTGGTAATCAATCCGGTTCGTTAGAGCAACAGATTGAAAATATCAGGTCCAGGCGCCCAACGACTAGCCATCCAAGAAAGCGTTTTGTTCTTATCCCAGCGCTTGTTGGTTAAAGGTTCGCGGGGGATAGACCATCACATGGCAGCGACTAGAGTGCCGTGGGATCCGCGCCTTATAGGTTGGCACTCACGTGATCCTGCTTGAACGTCGAAAGCCCTGCAGGACATGATACGTAACCGATCCCTGTGGTGCGCATGCTGTCATTTCCTAGCCGGAGTGTCCAGCTAAGGTTCGCCTGTGATTGTGTGCCCAGCTTACATCGGGCGAGGTTCACCAATCCTGCTAACGGTGTCTTAATTTGACATGATGCTGAGAGGTGTTTAGTTTATAAACGTCCAAAGGTGAAAGTACCCTAATTTTGATCGTTTTCGCTAGGGACATAGGACTTTTCCATTCTTTACTAAGGTCTTCTATTCCCATGGTTAAATGGCGGCTAAGCTCAATGCAGCTCTCAATGGTGATGGTGATGATGCGAAAGCATTACAAATATTTCCGATTATCAAAAAGCCGAACAAAACGAGTTGCTCTGGAAAATAATATAGCTCACGAACTGATCAAGCTGTGTTTGCAATGTACTATCATAAGTTTTGCTGAAAATCCATCGACAGCCCACGACCGGTTTCGCCCTTCTTGGGGCTCATCAGGTAGGTGCAGTCCCCGGGTTTCCGTCAACCTTATGTTCTAATTGAAACCAAATTGTACGAAATTAGCGAATATACACTCATTTGTAAACTAATTTGGTTCTTTCGAGAGACTCACCTGGAACCCAGCTGAATCTCTCGTTTATGATGTTCTCAGGCTATGGTTTGCATCACAGTTAGTACGTATTCTGGCATACTAACTGTGGCAGTATACAAACATGAATGATAATATATATGTATATATATGCATATATATGTATATTTATGTATATATAATATTACCTGACAACGACAGAATGTGGTTCTCGTGCCAATCGGTCCACTTCTTGAAGTGATATTTGATCAATCTTATTATATACCTGAGGAGAATGAGGAGTAACCGGACAACCTACATAAAGGCAGCCCATGTAAACGCGGTTCCCAGACACAACATCTATAAACTCATCGGGCGTGCAGTCCTCGCGGAATATTACCTCAGCATTGAATATTTCTAAAAATGATTAGCATTCAGGAATAGCATGACAAGAAAATAAGACGTAAGAAACCTGCAATAGAAGAGTCAGTGCAGCAAGGGATAGGTATGCCGGCGTATAGCACACGTAGACCTGGTGTGGCTTAGGGGATCCGTGAGTAGCAAAACTCTCTTACGGTAGATCAGTACGCGTAAAAATAACAGATGAATAACCAACTGAGGCCAGACAGAATAAAAGGGTCACGTGGAACTAACGAAACAAAAAAGGATACTATACTCCTGCAAAATCATCTGAGTCATCTTCTCATTTATCCGCGTCAAAGGAACCATGGAGGTTATTTTGAGTCCTCCAGTTTTCTTTTGCTGTCAACGAACAAAAAGGAAGAGGCTAAGTTATTTTCCTGACAAAACTCTGGAGGAGCAGCTTCTGCCGCCGTCAAATAGGTGATGTAAAATGCTCGAATTCAGTGGGGGGAAACCATTAACGGTGCAAACCCAGGCTTAATGAAACCGTCACCTGATCTCCTGTTCTCATGATTTTGTATTCCTGTCTCTTGCTGCAATCGCGCACGCACATCAGTCCTTGCACTCACTGAATTTGTCATTTTGTTGAACAATGGATCGAAGCAGCAACGTTGCCGTGTAGTGTAGCTGGGTTGAGACCTTGCATTTACGTCCTTAAGACTAAAGACCTTTGAGTGCATCGGGGTTTGAAATGTAAACTGTACCGAAGACTGCAGCTGCCGGTAGACTATTAAATCAGTGAACAGTAAAATGAATGTTTCGAAAGACCTGGTACCATTGATCTACCGCACGCATCATGTACTCAAAGGACACGCTCCAACGATGTAGTAGAGTGGTGACCAAAGGGCTACGTCCAGAGGCTCAATATCTCAGATTTCAAGAAGTTATAAGGGATTGTTTAGACCACCCCGACTAGCTTTAGCACACACCATGGTTTGCTATTCACTCATGCATTTGTTCGCTACTACAGATCACGCGGCTGGACGGCTACATAGATAGGGTAAACGGCACAAAATACGCACAAGGATTAGGGCAGTTTTGGAGTTCGTCCACTGGGTGTCGGACAATCGGCTTATTAAGGAACTAGAGTCACGAAGCCGCGGTCATGATTCCAAGTTTTGGACCCTCAACGGAAAGGTCAGCTACATGGACCATGGAAGTTAAGAAGAATACCCACCTTGAAGTATATGTTCGGTTTGCGTTTGTTCAGTCGAATTCCGACAGCTTCCAACTCACGCTCCAGCAAAGTTCTAGAAAACGGATAAACCAATTGTTAGCCTAGGATACAGGATACTACAATTACTGCTTGTCTAAATACCTCCCCGTAATGAACCCTCGCTAAAACGACGGTATGGATATGCAAATCAGTTGCAGGATATGGGCCATGGATTCCTCTGCAACAGTACCATTCCTCTCTTTCAGTTGAAGTCCTGATGTGAAGAGGATACTGTGCCTAAAGAACACAACATTATGGAGCACCACAACTCAAGATATCTTAGGATTTATCTACGGAATTGTTTGTTCATAGAATGACTACGGTCACACTGAGAACACACCAAGATCTTTTGCACAAAATCAAATATATTTGAGGCACAGTCTTACCGACTGCCGACAAGGCCGGTATGAAGACTGTCACTCACAAGGCGTTAGCTACAAATCGCATCTAAGAATGCAGTCAATCACAGCCTCTTCAAAAACGAACAAATAATAGTTTACAGACAATAATACTAGCAAGCTTACCTGTGTATGTCAGGCTTCGTGGCATCTAGCATGATAATGACCAAATCAGCTGTACGAGCGACTGCGATCACCTGACGACCACGACCTTTGCCTAAAACATCCCACACAGAGAGAGAGGGGAGGTTTACCCGGAGCAGCGCCAAATAAATGTGGGGTTAAGGTTACAGAGAGTGGTGCAAAGGTGCGACGCAACGACTACCAGTTGAGACGCCTTACAACTTGGGCATATCCCACCTAAAGCAAACCCCCGAAAAGCTTCTCACTTCAAAGCTTATGGCTATGTTCAGGAGACTAGCTCAAAAACTGCAACCCTTGAACGATATATCTCTGAGTGATACCTACCACTGTTGACTTTCGAAAACCGAAGCTTCGGGTAGTGTGACCATCTGGTTATAAAGCTGGGCAAACGCTTTACTCTGGAGCACAGAAAGTTAATTTGCTGTCTACTAGGGACAAATAGCTATTTCTAAAGGTGATTAGAAACCTATCTTTCAGATACGAGGTTTGCGGCATTTCCAATGGGGAGCATGTGGCGCGTAGAAGTGGTTTTGCAAAGCACAGCATAGCTGTTTACCCTCAATGGATGTCAGCAGCACGTATCACACGAACCCTTGGGTGAATCTACCGGTGAATCCAGTGAGTCTACGGGTGGCTAATCAGTAACTAGCACTGGAAAGGCTGGACGGTCGTGTGGGATTTTCACCGTAGTTTGTAGTTTCCCTTACGGTTATGGTTATTGTTTGGTATTTCACAACCTTCCCGAATTGTTATTTCCAAAGTCTCCTCTAAACTTCATTTCAAATGATGAAACTGTTCACAGGTCATGAAGAAACCGAGGTTTCGCAGTATATTTTCATAAAGGAAACACAAGGTTGCTGAAAACTCCTTGACAGTATTATCAGCTGTCGACTTGTTTGCAAATAAGCAGTCGGGCAGGGGATGTTAAATGTCATATGAGTTGTAGGATGCACTTGAAAGTAGTGCGTTTTGACTGGGTATAAGCACGCATGGTCTTCATTCGGCATGGGCAAAAAACTACCTGGCCTTCATTCAAACCCCTTAGTGCTTTGGAAAGTTTGGTCATTGTAAATAACTGGGTTATTTTGTTTAGTATGTGGCTCTTTCGCGAAAAATGACCAGAACATCATAGCTCGGGGATCGATACTCTGATGGAAACCGAAGCGCTCACACAGGTGTACCAAACTCAGGCGTTAACAATGACTGTGCTGCACTCAAGCGCAGCTAAATTTATTTTCCGAACTACCAGGCTACTTGCTCGGACAGTTATTTTGTGAAGGTAATTTTTACGGCTGTTCTGGTCCTAACCGGCGTTGACATACGAAAGGTTCAAACTCGCAGCCACTAATGTTGAGATTCTCTGAATAAACACCGATTCACACCACCTCAAAAAAGTTTACTACTTCTGCCTACTGCTATTCTGTAAGTAAGAAGTATACGAGAAATTTTCACTGCGGTGCCTGTGGGGCCAATCGGTACCCGGAAGCACCGAACAGTTGTTTCGTTCATCTTAGCAGCCACCCTCATAGGACTTGATCGTCTAGGCTTACGCGAAGCAGAAGGAAACACAAGGACGGTTAATATTTTACTGGCTACACATAACGGAAACCGCTGAGTGCGGTTCACAACCGGGGGAAATAGGAGCAGTACACCTATGTCCGACTTTACCGTCTCGTAACAGGAACAAAGGCGTTAGCTACAAATCGCATCTAAGAATGCAGTCAATCACAGCCTCTTCAAAAACAAACAAATAATAGTTTACAGACAATAATACTAGCAAGCAACAAAGCCTCAGATATTTTCATACGCACTGGATGCTTCGGTTTTCTGGGCCTGGCGGATGAGATCTATAGTCGGTCGACTGGCTTCATGAAATCAGCTGCCGCCCATCCTCACAAAATATACCTGCACTTCCACAAGAAGGGTGCCAAATATACTCGAGTTTAAGCTACTTAGGCCTTGTCAACAATCCATAGCAAATCAAACGAAAGGAACCTGTTTTTGTCAAGTTCTGGCTATAAGCAATTCTCCTGGATCGAGGCATCAGCTAAAGCAGACAGACGGACGTCCTGAGGACCAAGGCATGAGACAAGGGTGTCTCAGTTCAGTCAGTTCCGTTTGGCGACTGTGTACGCACGTACGATGGTTCGAGTAGCCGCATCTTATGACATCGGGTAATGTAGGATAAAAGGGGTACAGAAGTTTTGTAACAAGCAAACAAAATAATCATGGGTTTGTGGTTAGCGACGCCACTCATCGTGTGATATAACCATATCGGTGAGTACCTGCAGCAAGAAACAATATACGCTGAGACAGTCGATCACCTGACGTAAAAAAACACAGGCCGATCGCGCGTGGTTAGCTCGGCCAAATCAATTCATCGATTGGACAAACAGCTAATTTGTTGCCGAAAGCCATTCGTCACACTCCACCATTGATAATCTGATGCTCTTACGGGGGCCACCATGTCGCCTCAATCAGCGACATGGATCAATGTGAAATCTAAGTTGAATTGAGTTGTGGCTTCGTTTCGGAACGAATACAGTCAAACGCCGGATTCATATCACCTCGGACCTCGAACTAATCCTTATTTGGCTGACCGGTTTGTTTCGAGCTTAGTAGTAATCTATACAGCTTCTGTTTGGCAAGTGACTCTTGCAGACATTGGATATCACATCACTGATCATCTCCTGGTTCGTTAGGAAACGAGCGGAAACACGTGTGCGAAGCAGGGCGTGGTCCGAATCCGTACACGTGTTCCAAAGGGAGAGATAGTCTTAAACACAAGACAGTCATCAACATCTAATAGCTATGTGGTCAAAATGAGTGTACGATTAGTTGTGGTTGTAGGGGCGCCAGGCAACACGACCCTTATGCTGACGGTAAATAGATGCTAATCAGCAAACAATTAGAGGAAGAGATCATAATTGTCGGTTCTGATAGCACCTACACCGAATCCTTCACCGAGACAGCTTTCACTTGTCGATTCTTCGGAACCACAAACCAGTATAGAAATATTTCTGTGCTTTACCATCCACAGGAGTCTCGAAAGTTCTCCACATGTTTTTGACAGTCACGGCTGCAGTTTGTTGCAGAGTATTAAGAGATACCGGACAGATTTCGTATCTGGGGTCCTTGAGTGTGGGTACCGATACACTCGGCCAGTGTGGCTGCTCTACTGTTCACAGTAAACCAGCCAAGCGGAGCGCCTTTAGTCCTCACACACAACCCAACAACCTCACCATTGAAGGCAAGCGAGCCACTTTTGAATCACCCCTGAGAGCAAATTATGAATGAAATGAGCTGCCTTGGACGGTGTTCGGGTGCAATGCCTTAGTAGTCTTGTATGAGTGTTTATGAGACACAGCACACATCGACTTTTAAGGAGGAAAGGGTGAGAGTAAAATGTGCCTGTTAGCCTACCAGACAATGAGTACGGATATTGAACGCGACTATACTGGACAGATTCCTTGGTTTAGTAGTGCATATCTAAGTTTCGTTTACCTAGGTAGGGGACTAGGAATCGACGATGAATTTGTAGAGGTACAGACATGGAGTTGTATTGGTATGGGTAGTTATTAGAGCTGATAAATTGAGCAGACTGACCGTTGCCCCTACATTGCGTAAGTAGATGTTACTTCCCGAATGCCCAGACCGAAGAGGACGGTTTGTTTGAGGTATCCCACCCTGAGTTTTTGACTCGATGTCTGAACCGTAAGCCGGTGGGAAAGTCTAGATTCTTATTCCGCGGTTGTGCCTGTAGCTTCGGACTCAACAGTCGAACCCTCAGGGCGGAATATGGTGGGGTTTTCTTAGGGAACCCTGACAGGAGTTAATGGCCCACTTGGCTGACGAAAGCTTACCTAGCTCTAGGGAGTAGGGCATAACTGCCTGACTCCTGGTGAGACTGCGCACAGCATACAGCTTCCGAGCAGCGCCAGACTATGTAAGTTTTAATGTATTTCGAATTCCCCTGTCTAGGCTTGAGCAACATGGCAATATCTCAGCTTTCGAGTGCTTCCTTCCACGAGTCCGATTCTTTCGATTCTGAATCAAAACTGGCCTTTATTTGAAAGATCGGAATCGACCTAGGACCGAAGTAAGATGATCCGGAAAAAAATTATTTTGGGAGGTGAATTGTAGGAGGCACTGTCAGTATAATCGATGGATTGTAGGTTCACTAACAGAAACTGTGACGATCCTGCTGACATGTGCATCGTCCAAAGTGCTACGTTGCCACATCCCTGGAGTGACCCGCATATATAACAACCACTTGGCGGAATTTGCAAATTCAACAGAGCACACAATCTAAAAACCGCCCCCTAACTCTCACAGCGACTAATTTTCCCCCCTACGAATACGACTGCTGCATGAGATGATCGGTTGAATATCTTTCTGTCTGTTACATGTAGCAGCCACATCCATAATGACACCATGCGCAAGCAGGACGACAGATGAGCTTAAAACCCGGCTCATTATGCGTCAACGTCACCTCATGATCCGCACTCTCAGACTGAGTGCAGCTGGTGGAACCTCAAAAACTAAAAACTGGATAATTTGCTTTTTATTCAGAGTTGATGTGTGCTCATTCAATATCAAGATTGCAAACCAGACTGGATCAAACACCCGGCGCATCTACAGGCATCTGTATGGAATGGCAAAACATGTTTGTGATGTCTCATATATCAACTTGATATAACATTCCTCCAGAGCTATCATTAGCCCAATTGTTCTTTATGTACAGCGCTGAAAATGCAATGAAGTTCGCTTGCGTCCCTACAATGCCACATTGGTTTCGAGACAAAAATGGACGTAAAATTTGTATCCTGAACGAGCGGAGTACTTGAGATTCCTGGTACTCGATTACCTATTCATCCCTCTGTCTCCGAGAGACCATGTGAGTATGAATAACAAACTCAGCACTAAATTTAGGCACCAGACTCGAAATTGTTAGTTTTGGCTTGTTTAAAACTTTAAGCCATTCGCTGAAGCCTGTAGGACCTAATAAAGTGGGAGAGTGCAGCTGTGTGACCGCAAAACAAAGAAGGAGCAATGTAGGTCACTGACCGTTGTGATTCCAGTCTGACGCATACACAGATTTTAAAGCAAGAGCATTGGTGAAAGGAAAGAGATCAGGGCCACCTCCGTACCGGACTAAAAGCGCCACACCTCTACCCAGTGTAGAGGTGTCGTAAACATAATCTGGTAACAAAAACAAATCATTACGAGAACTAGAACAACGTAACCGAATACTCTTCTATGGAAACCGCCCTTCTCACAGCGATCACCTTTGATGCTCACTAAGTGGTTGCTCTATGGAGAACACCGTATGTTGAGGTGCTAATTAGATTAGCCACTAAAAGACATTAAATAAGAGTGAATCCAGTCATATGGACTGTATACCCCCTATCGTGCACAGGATATCCGTCACTTCTATCTGTAGCTTCCTGAGAACGCGAAAACCCCCAATGTACCAAAGTATTCGTGCTTCAATTAGCAACAATCGGGTTGCTTCGGTGGTATCGTAAAGGGCCGAAGGGCGTTCAGGCGAATCGAACAATCTATGTTTACCCTTTACCTTCGCTTTCTAAGACGCTAGTGCGGTCAATTTCGTAATAGATTCCTACAAAACAAAGCACAACTTACCTTGTGAGGCCCCTTCGATAATTCCAGGTAAATCCAACAGCTGAATATTAGCTCCATTGTACTAAGAGCAAGTGATAATTGTGTAACCTCATAATCAGATTTACCTCTATCACCCCAGGGATACAAGTTAATGTTGTGAATTCATAGGATGCGCACTCGCTGTGAGTTGAGGTTAGAGAGTTCAACAAAGTTGACTGAAGTACTGCGTGGCATAAAGCGCATCATTACCTTTCCGACAGAAGGAAAACCTATTAAAGCTACGCGTGCATCGCCAGATTTCATAACATCAAAACCTTCACCCTATTCTCGTTAAAGTAATGACTGACCCGTACTTTACCTTTCCAGAAGATTTTTCTTGTGTCTCCAATAACTGGCTGCGATACTTTGCCAGCTTAGCCTTGAGAAGGCCCAAGTGGTACTCGGTAGCTGGAAAGGTCAGTCAGCAGTCATTCCAAGCATGTGCTCACCTTTATTCTTTTGGGTTCGAGCGATTTCGTTTTCAATCTCCGCTATTTTATCCAGGATACCCATTTCGGTTGAAAGAATTGAAAAATATAGTCGGACAATAGGCTGGAACCTTCAAACGCAGACTGGCTTAGTACGAAGCTAGCGATCTGCTGGTTCGAGAAAGGACAAACTCTCCAAAGGGCGAGTCTTCAAATGGGCTGGGAAATTGAGTGAAAGCCTGGAGAGAATAGCAACAGAACGTGGAATTTACTCAAACTAACTGATACGCATAGTAATTCTCCTAAGAAATACGATCGAAGGCGATCTATTTATCTTGTTTAGTTCATCAGTTATCGTCGCCGTTTTGAGAGAGAGAGAGATGGAGGCCAACGGTTGGTAACCACGGTTAGCCGTTGAGATTGGCTGGCTGGGTGGAATGCAGTTCTTCCAGTGAGGGTAAAACGTTCGTAATCCAAGATTGCTCCGGGATGGCTCACTTTCGGTTTCGGTACTTGCAAATAGCAATTATAGGTAGAAGCGACAGGACTGACCGACACTATACATAAAAGTGCGGATTCAAGTAAAGTCACGCCAACTCAGGTCAAGAGCTTTATGCAACCGAGGGTGGAGTTGCAGTGCACAGAAGAAAAGCGGAGTTGGAAAAGCATGCACGAATTCGAAAAAGAAGTATGACGGAGCACGCAGAAATTTGTCGCATATAGATAATTTCGATGGATGCCCGAGTGTTCATCAACAGGTACCACTAACCGGGAGTCAACCATTTATGGGAACACGAAACCACGGGAAAACAAGTATCTAGTTTCTAAGCAAGTGTGAGTAGCCGGAGTGGTCTTGGGCAGAAGAGGATAGAGTGAGTGGTGGATTCTGAAAGGATTCTTAGGGAGAAGTTATGACAAGCACCAATGAGTCCGCTGATATTCTACATCTGGGAACACTACTCAGGGACTGCTGAACGAAACAACCGTCTTTTTCAAGCAGTGCGGGGAAAAGCAAACAATGAAGATGGGTTATTCGAGGTTATTTGAGCTAACCCGTGATTCATTATGGAGGATCATATAATACTAATCTGACTAATTGCCAGATAAAAGTTACTCAGCTAGTTGTTGGGTTGTTGGTCTGCTAAAGCAACCGTTCAGCTGTAGCACCCTTTCGATGCCTGACTGTCATGCCACCAGAAGGAAGCATGAGGGCTGGGATAGTGCCAGGTTGCCCAAGCCTAGACAGAAGAAATCGAGAGGCGGAGGTCTGGTTCGAAACACGGACCTTCCGGTCAGTGAATTCGCGCTCACACTACTGGGCCATCTGGTCTGTTAGCGAATTTTGGCGAGTGGCTTGCAAACATTTCATCACTAATCAAGGTAGCATAGTCAGCGCGAAGTTTGATGGGTAAGTCCGATTGCTCCTATATGGTTTATGAACGTAATCTAGTTGGTTAACTTGGAGTATGAGTTGTGTGATTATCTCAGTTGCTTGTATCTGGTTGGTTCATTGGGCGAATTCAATTCGACACCTCTCTTCCTGTTGTGACTTTGCCCTCTCCTTCTCACTGTATAGCCTTTCTTCTATGCAGGACAATCCCAAGCCCCGAAATCGGGTGACAGTGAACGCTTGTCATCCCATGATGATCCTTGAAACATCAGAATAAGAGTAGCCTGATGGAGGCTGCGGTGACCAAAACATCGTACTCCATCAATAGTTTTACACTCTGAGGCGATCCACATCTGTATTCTTGAATTTCCGGTCTCCTGCTTCGCTTGCTCAGAAGGGAAAGACCCTCGTGCCAGAAGCCTTGTAAAAGCTCCCTTAAACTGTTGTCTAACAAGGACGTCCATGTCGTCCATTTTTCTTCAAGTTTGTGACCGATGAGAATATAATGTGAACGCCGGAAGGTCTCCAAAATGCTGGTGTTCAAGTATTGGCCAGCAAAAATTGTACTGATCAAGAACATGCAAATGATAAAGTTCGAGGACAAACCTGTTGTTCGATGACTCAATAAATGATTTCGTTCTGTGGCATGTGCCTCGCACATGCAGAACGCACGGTCATACTCTTGTATATGTAGTGAGTAAACACACTAAGAAGAGGTACTTGAGGTTATAGAAAGACCAAGGTACTTTAAAGCCGTTTTTGGCCGCCTGAAGCTCAGATCGCGTCCAAATTTATGACATCTGTGACAGCAACAGCTTGGGGAATCACGAGGGTGTACGTCAGGTAGTAATGTGGGTTTTTTATATACAGTTGTGGGACATTGCAGTAGAACTGAGACATCCCTAGTTCTCTCATGACGGTTATCTCACAACTGTAGCTCATGTCGGATGATGTCCTTACACAACTAGTATGCTTTCCAAACAGAGTTCCTGATTGTTACAGTGTTAGTTCCAAAAGGCCTGACCTCTTTTTAACCTCAAATTCACCAGAGCACACTGTAACACGTATCCCAAATGTTATCCACCTAACCAGTCTACCAGTTTCCCTCACTCACTCCCAAAATCCACATCTCCTTTCTCATCATATGTTCTGGTGATATTCTTGAGTTGATTGGGATAGTGCGATTATTATTAGCAACTATCCTAAGGAGTGTTCTCTTACACAGGGTCGCCGTTTTTTGCTGCAAGATTATGACAGGTCTGTCTGACGGCATCAGCCAATTTTAGCCCTCAGTTTTTCCGGCCATGGAAACAACACCTCCTGAGTGGTGTAACTGTGCGCAACTGCGAGTAAAGAAAAACCACACAGATGTCGGCAGATTCATCCTTGTCCATCGACACGCATTGACTGCGCTGTTGCACGTAATACGTACTCAATCGTGATGACTCCGTTCGTCATGCATCGGTTTTGCGTGCAGCATCTGCTCGTCACATGGTGCCGACATCTTCAGGAATCTCCAAATCAGTCCTCAAGCCTCGACACCCACTCTATCTGGCCGCTTTCAATGTTCGCACTCTGAAGCAAGCAGGACAACAAGCTGCTCTTGCACTCACA
>NW_008751970.1:380829-392397 GCF_000715545.1 Opisthorchis viverrini | reverse complement strand
GATGATGATGATGATGAATCGTGAAAATAAAAATCGTTCAGCTGTAGCGCCCTTTCGGTGCCTAACTGCTATGTCATCCAGAGAAAGCACGAGGGCCGAGAAAGCACTGCCAAGTTGCCGAAGCCTAGACAGAGGAAGTCGAGAGATAGAGATCGGGTTCGAACCAAGGACCTTCCAGTCAGTAAATTCGTGCTCTGACCATTAAGCGATTGAGCCCCGCTCGGAATAATCCAATATCGAGTCTACTGCACGGGCACATGGCTGGATAGATTCAAAAGGCTTGTACATCAGTAGGAATCCAGAAGCTCGTAAACTTAGTTCGATAGGTTGTCAAGTATAAACAGATTCGGGATACGTCAGTCAGTCAACAGGTTTTTATCAGCTTTATACTGCAGTTTAGATCCACGGGAATTAGGAAAGCATGGTAAACATAGCCAGACACTGGAGACGATCGCAACCGGCTAGTTGACGTTGAATCAGCCTAGATAACTGAAGAGCAGGAAAGCTGGACAGCTACATGCTGAAGGCGACAGCTTTCGTGCAGGGATCCACTGACTGCCACGTCTGCCAGTGTCATTAGGCACTAGAGAGTTGAGTCCAGAGGTCCACATACAGGAGGCAGCATTTGTCGTCTCATTTACGTACTTCGTCGCCACATCATACACTGCCGCCTCTCGGTCATTTCCATACAGCACAGGGCTGGGTGGAAAGAGCTCTGACAAGCAGGCGGTCCTCAGGTATGTCCTAACCAACGTAACCTATGGGACGTGAGTAGCTCGTCCAACGTAGGGGAGTTCCTTTTCCCTAAAACCGTCTGGCGTAAATTGATATTGCTAATTCACGTTCCAGTTTCACCCGACCAATGCTTCAGAGACACCAACCTTCAAACACCGAGAGTTCCGTAAGTCCTCTGTTTGCAGTCATGAGTATGGTACGTACGGTGGTATGAATCGCACTTCCTCAGTGTGCGTTCTACCCTTGACAGGCAAACTGACATCACGTCGGTGCGACGTGTTAGAGGGTGGCGAAAGTTGCTCCGACCTTCCAGAGAAGTGATCCCATTTCCAGGATACACACTGGAAGGCGTAAAACTGCTCAAGTGGATAAATGTATCTACCACGTCGACTGGCTGGTCCGTAAGTATGAGGTTCGGGTTTGACCTGACCCAGTCCTTTACATTGTAGGGTACTAAACAACGCGACAGAATTACTCAGGTTAACTAAAATGGCTTGCACCTCCTAACCAAAGACAGACCGAGAGGGCTGTGGTTAAAGTGCCAATTAACTGATCCAACCTCGACATACCAACTGATCCTGTCTAGGCTTGGACAACCTGGTGGAATCCCGGACCTCATGTTGCCTTAAGGTGGGGTGGCATTTGATCACTGCAAAGATGTCACAGCCGAGCCGGTGTTATTGTCATTATTATTGTCAAGAACCACGTAATCATCTACGTACCGGGCAAACGCTCCAGGAACATTTCAATTCCCAGGAGTCCGGTGGTAAGCGAAATTCCAAGCGGCACGTCAACAACAATATCCAGGTGTTGGGAGAGGGCAATATTATATCACGCCACTAGATGCGATAAACTCAGGCGAAAGACTGCTGTATAACCATGAGAGCCCATAGATGTTTGTACATAGCGTTCTTCTCAAGAATAAAAAGTCGGAAGTGAGAACATCATCAGTAAGATCAGAGAGGGCGACATCAGTATTGATGCTTACGATCCACTGCCGCACAACCACAAGGTTAATGTAATCATATAGAAAAGCGTTAGAATGAAAGGAAGAGAGGGTGGATAGGTGAGGGGATCTGCTGCCTGCCTATCTCAAGCATTTTAGTTGCCTACACCTTCAAACGCTTAAACAGGCATCACGAACGCCATTGATATCGATCAGTTACCATTCCCTGTAACGTCTCTAGGCAAACACACGGAGGGTGTGACAAGGACCCCATTATGGAAGATGCTTCGCGCCATAAACACCAAAACTCCCCTTGACCTCTTTCAAGCCCTTCCACCAAGTCGTACGCTGTTCACCCCGCGGCTCGCACCATTCGGAAGGAGGCACGAAGAACAAAACTCGTCTAGGTGGGTGGCGTTCAGGCAGCGTAGCACATAGCCAATCCGATGAAGCTATTGGTGCTGGATGTTTTTTGATGTTTGTTTTGAAGTACCCACCGCAAGACCAAATACCCGTTTTATAATTATCTCTGCTATTCTACACCAGCAATACTTCTGAGGCATCAGTAGTCAAAAGACTGAAGACGCCTAACATCATCTGCACGGGATATGCTCACAAACACCTAGGACAAGTGTGTTGAAAGAGCGTGGTTAACAGCACTGACTACAAGACGGAATCGAAGGCGCGCCTGAAGCCAACTTACACCAAGATTGTGGGTTATCTGTACATATGACGTTGATCTAACACCTGACGGAGTGTGAAGATATGATCGACGCAGCCACTACCGTGACAGAAACCCAACTGATGCTCACGGATCGAAAACTCGCGTGCCTGTGTAAGGGGACCAACATTTAGAGATGACAGAAGCCTGGTTACAACCGTAGTTACTTTGGTAGTATTGTTGATACACTCCCGTTGTCCGAGATGGTTCTTTCTCCCAGATAGGCCCAAATAAGCTAGATAGTCACTACCAGCGCTGAACAGGGCTAATGGACGACCGTCACTAACAGCAGCATGATGACCTTTGAGTAGAGATATACCCTCGGGCACCTTTGAGGTTGAAGGCGACTCCATATTCAGTCTACCTTTCTGATGAAGGCTAGCATTCAGAAGTTGAGGTAGCGGGTGACCAACTATTCTCAAAGTAATGATTCCGAATGTTGTCCAATGGTTCAAATGTTCTCCTTTGCTAGGTATCAGAGAGTCATCCTGGTCCCTGATAGTTTCGCTGAAATGAGGCTTCAGAGGAGCAGAATCGATAAAATAAAAGTCGTCCAGCTGTAGCCCCCTTTCGGTGCCTACCTGCCATGCCACACGAAGGAGGCACGAGGGCTGGGATACTGCCAGGTTGCCCAAGCCTAGACAGGGGAAGTCGAGTGGCAGAGGTCGGGTTCGAACCACCGACCTTCCGGTCAGTAAATTCGCGCTCTAACCACTCGGTCCATCTCGCCCCCGGAGCAGAGGACCAAACGAATCAAGTATAACATCCCATGGACGTTCCGGACATTTTTCGCGCCATCCAATTCTTCGGCTTCTTGAGTCCTTCAAGCCCCTTAGTCCGCATGGACATTCAATTTCACCTGGTGTCGGATGATATGTGGTGTTGCGCTGTGGTTGCGGTCACGAGAAATCTGTGGTCGGCCTCCAGCAAAGCCACTGCCCTATCAGAGTTCCGATCTTTGTATAAGGTTGGCTGGGTTGAACCGAAAACGCAGGTTTCAGCTTGTTGTATATTTGCTCTGTTTTTAAACGCTTCATAATTTATTGCTAAATCACTTTCTTCCGTTTTCAGCTCTCAGTGTCAAAGTTTTTCATGAATAAAGCCTAACTTTCGGGCCCTCGGTCGTTTCCATTGTCATTCTGATTGTCGTTGCACTCTATCCGGCGTTGTACACAACACAGGTTTGAGTAGCACTTTGGATGTGTTCCCACTGGCTATGAATATTTGACTTTGGACCGACTCTAGGTGTTCGAGGAGCGGTTGTGCTAGATTCTTTTGATTTCTGGCTCCACTATATTCTCAACGGATAAACGAAGTGTGTTTCGCGTGGGCCTGAAAAGAGCAATCAAAAACAGCAGCGGAAAAGTGCATGGTCGGAATCCACACTGGTATTCAAGAACGAGCGGCAGGCACTGATTGACCCTCACCACCGGTGGCTGACGGTGATGAAGTCTATTTGGACTTGCAGTTTTGGACAAATAAAGCATAGCTTCTAGGCCCTGAGTCTTTGCCGCTGCGCTCCATTTCTCGTCAAACAAAAACACGTTACCAACCGAAACATGCAGAGGTGACTAGCAAAAGGTGTCCATCCAAGTAGAGCCACTTCTGCTCGAACGTTCAATGCAATGCCCAAGCCGGCAATTAGAGCTGCGGCGTCCTCCGCGTCACCAAAGGCACACAGCCGGAGTCTGCAAGTGGGAGGAAAGTCAGAAGAACAATCAGGGTACCCGATAAAAGCCTTAGGCTCAAAAGTCTGGGCATAAGGCAGCGATATTGTGTGGGAAATGCATAGTACATAGTACAAGATGCCACACAATTTAGAAACTCCAACCCGGAGGGCCAGGAGACTGTGTTGTTTAGAGCTCCGAACAAAATGGTATGTGAGATTGATTACCACAGATGCCATAGAGCATAGCTCAAAGGGTCAAGAAGGCACACAAACCGTCACACCATGGTAAGTTCCGGTCTCTTCGTGAAAAAAAACACCGTTGATTGTCGAGAACCGTAAAAAAGTTCTGACGACTGACAGTGAAAAGCAGCCTTCGGATAAGGAAAGGCGACTATTTTGGGAGATATGAGTGACGCTGTTCTAGAAAATGTCCGAAGGTAAATATACGGTCGACGCATTCCCGGCGAGTGATTCTGCTTTTTTCAGTAATCGATTAACCTGTAAAAATAATATCAGAAAGCACCTTGGATGCCACAGCTATCAGGTTGTGTCAGGAAGCGCAGTAAGAATAATCTCAGAATGCCAGAAATAAACTGAGAACTCCAATTTCACCATAATCGCAACAATAAACTTGGCAAGCCGGGCCAGAAAAACAAAAAAACGTTCAGCCGTAGCACTCTTTCGGTGCTACCAGAAAAAAGCACGAAGGCTGGGATACTGCCAGGTTGCCCAAGCCTGAGTGGGGGAAGTCGTGAGGCAGAGGTCGGGTTTGAACCACGGAGTACGGCAGTGAAGCATCGGTGTTGAACACTGATGTCATGCTGTCGATGATGATTGAATCACGGACGTCCCAGTCAGTAAATTGCGCTCTAACCACCCAGCTACTCCCCCCCCCGGTGGGTATATAAAGGAGTATATGGATTAAGCATGTCTGAAATGCTTCCGATGCGCAGCTACCAGAAATTAGGCAAACGGCAGTCACGAAAGCCTTGTCCACATTCGAAAAAACCATGATCGCATACCCGTGTGGAATCCGCCGGACCAATAAACGGGCGAAGTTACCTTAATGTAGCCAATGCATTCAGTAAGTGGCCCGAGGTCTTAGTTATGTGTGAGACAACAGAGATGGTGTCCAGAGGCTAGCCGTCCCAATAACCGAACATCACATCACCTGGACGGTGTGCCACGTTGTAGCCAATGCATTCAGTAAGTGGCCCGAGGTCTTAGTTATGTGTGAGACAACAGAGATGGTGTCCAGAGGCTAGCCGTCCCAATAACCGAACATCACATCACCTGGACGGATGTGCCACGTGCAGGCTACGGACCAAACGAGGGCACGCCCTGATTAGTCAGAACGCTAGCGAATCTGGATCGAGTATCTTTAGCTCTACGCTTCTCGCCCCTCACGAAGTTTCTATCACAACCTTTTAGAACATTGTGTGATTACTCTATAAATACAGTCGTAATAATTTTCCGTTATCTTCATAAAGGGCTGTCTCAAGTTATTGTGCCCTTTGATATACCACAGTGGGCAGAGCAGGAAGCCAAGGACCAATACTGAGTTGCACGACCGTTCAGCAAGTTACCACCACTAAACTGCGGTATTTGTTTTCAATATTCGGAACCTCAGAGGCCGTTGGGTACGACAGTAGTAAATTCATACTCCATCCGTTTATTGGATTCGTTCAAAGACTTGGAATCACGCATATTGCTTCCCCGCCATTTCACTCGCAGTCAAACAGTTAAGTTGAGAGGTTCCTTGATACGTTCAAACGTGCGCTGAAAAAAAGCAAGAGAAAAATGGACCACGGTAGATGTCCTGAATACATTCCTGTTGAAGTACAAAGCAACTTGCAATCAACAGTGTCCCGACGATCACTATCCAGCAGAGGTTGTGATGAGCGTGCGGTTGAGACTTACAGAGACCTGCCTACAAGCTGGAAGCACAGCTCACCTCACTCTCACTCGTCATTCAGTCAATCCTTGTCATCACCGCAATTGTGCGAAATTGGTTAACGAAACTGCTCAACTTCGGCATGCGTAATATTGAGGGAGAGCGAACTGACGACCAAGCCAGCATAATGGCGTGAGTAAAATCAAGTTACATGCTACAGGAGGAAAGGCGACTCTTAATCGGTGGCTCTGGTAACTGACAGCCACATGATACCACTGAGTTCATGATTAGCTGTACTGAATAATTCACTTTCGGTTACCGCCAACTTTTAGGTGACTGGAGCGTGCAGCATTTACGGCCCACCGTTTCTACCCCATGCTCCGACAAAATGTTCTTTCCATCAGTGTTTCCGCCACTCTAAGTTAGGCCTAAGATCAATAGGTCCGGCTGACTCCGGCCATCGTTCTGAAAAAGAGACACGATCAAAGATTTGAAGATGTGTCAGATCATTCAACCGAAGAAGCAGGTTGCTCAGCCATACAGCAATGCAACCTGCACTATGGTCTGAAACATGAAGCCTCTGGGACTCTGGGAAATGATTTTTTGATATCATGAATAATGCGGCATACTTAACATAATTCTGGTCGTTGGTATCAGTGAGTTGGCCTCATCTGTGATCCTACACAACAAACTCTCCGAAAAATTCTCGTTTTTAAGCTGGTTTCTTCTTATATGGGAAGGGTATGGTGGTTAACGTGAGCTCAGAAAGATGCGTGACGGTCCGTGGGAGAAGTGTTGATGTACTACTAGGGGTTGAGAATAAATACTAAAGAGAGACGGCCCATATCGTGCGTGGAAACAATATGGGGTGAAACCCGCCTCGCAGTGGATCTTATGCCAAGGTGGGAAATAAAAATTCTTCCTTGGTCGATTTGTGATGCAAGAGTTTTAGACTGAGACCCTCGAGGTGACTGTTGTTGCAAGACCTAAAAAAGATCGACCGAGGGTCTGTGAGTGAGGAGGGTTGTAGGTGTACTCACATATCACAAGTGAACAGTTCTGATTGGGGAATTTCCGGAGCGCTGTAGCAATTCCGACAAATTCCTCCGTACGTTTGCGAGCGTACTAACGCCGCGAGCCACACAAGGTTGCAAGATTCTGATACCGGGTGGACGAAAGTGGTGTACAGCGCCGCAAGTTAGGCGATTCTCGGTTGAAAAAGTACCAAGGGAGAGTTTCGCGAAGCTGCTCATCGTCCTGGAGTGCAAAAGACCACCAAAGAGGAAAGAACTGGAAAAATCCACATCCTCCTATCTTTATATTAGGACCGGGAAACCCCGGTCCGGTTATTTGACGGTTATCAGTCGCTTCTTCAACATATAAACGCGTTCAGTCGGTTAACCTTCAGAGAACCAAAAAACAGTTAAATGGTGTTTCTGATGGTGCAAATAGCCACCAATTGGCCATAATTGTTCATTATTAGACAGTTATATAACTTTCACATGATTGGAAAACTCGTCTTTTGGACTATGTGCTGCTAGGTAAGGTGTGGACCGGGGATTGTGTCTTCTTTCGCCAACAAGTGGGACTGAATCAGGGTTTCGGATTGACACAAAGGCTTTCTAGTGTACCGTGGACAAACTGGTTTTGGCCCAGGAGACACATGTATTGATGGAATGCTTCAGAGTACGTGGGTAACATAAGTCCACATTGGGTCACTACAATCATGGATGAGGGCATACCGCCTGCGTCGATGCAAACACTGATCTTTTTGGGAGCCCACTATATGAAAGTGTGTACCTGACGCGCTCAATGGACAAGCTACAGGTAAAACCGAACGCCATCTGAACAATAAGCCCTTGATTTCTGCGTTTCCAACAACGAGCTTCGTTGAAAACACGGGAGAGTTCTAATTGCACAAGGGCACAGATGGTGTTCGCAACAGCCGGGGCGAGTTCAGACAGGCGGGGTGGTTAGTACGACAGGTGCAGATGGAGGGAATGCTCCACTGATTAGTTGATTTCGGCCCGATCTGGGTCTCTATAAGTTGGCGAGCCGGCTACGGATGAGAATATGTTGTTCGATCAGAATCCAACATTTCTGGTTCCGCCATTTTCCCGAAAATCTTATTGTGACCATATTCTGTGGTCTCAACACAAAGAGACCTAAAGTACACCACTTTCGTCTCCATTTAAGACTTTCAAACAGCATAATGTGTGGAGCAACAATGGTTAATGAAGCAGATACGAAACCAACAAATGAGGTTACCTTGGGTACATTGACAATCTTTGACCTGACTTGCCATGCAAGCCACTTAGCCAAGCGTTGCACGTACGGCTGCATATATACTTGAACACTTGAATTGAATGCTTCCCGCATAATGCAAACACGGCTTTTAACTCGAAATCGGAAAATCATTTCTGGAATTCCCACAGGAATCTGCACTGCACCTGTGCGGTTATTGCGTTATACGAAGGATCCTCAGTTGTGTGTTCTTGTTTTCCACAGCACTCCGCACTACTTTGACAGCATGACATGCGAGCACAAGGAACCACACCCCGAGGACCCGCGTGGCCATCACTACCCGCTGAGTAAATCCGAACTCTGTGACGTCTAATCCTTCCAAGTTCCTACATATGCTTTTCCCCAGCGTGATTTTACTCTCGAATTGAGCCTGTCCATCAGACTATTTGACTAGCATCTGCCCCAGTCCTTACACTCCCCATTGTGCAAGAATCGTGTAAGACAATTTCTCTCTTCTGAAACAGACACTAACCCCACAGAAATCCCCCTGCTAAAAAACCCGCAATCTGTCTTCTTCACGGCGTTTTCGTTTGGCTTGGAATGAAGCTGCTTCTCACGTGTCCGTACCCGATTCCATTCAGTTCAATAAAACACGCTGCCTAAGCAAATTCAAACATTTCGTCAATACGTCACTTCTGCATGACGTTACTTGTTTTATTATCTTGCCTTACCACAAGGCAACATAAATGAAGCTGGCTTTCCCGTCCTCCGTGCTACAGTTTCTGACAGGTTACTTCTATTAGTGTTCCCTTTTCTTAACAACGTAAACCACTTGGTAAATCAGAAGGCGAGAAAGCGACACTAATAAAGCCTGTTTTGAGAGTGTGGGGTTACAACAACTAGGTGCACCTTAATCAAATACAATACTGTAACAAAAACAGAAAGGTTCAAACGAAAGACTTATCGTTTTGAGTGTGTTCCACCGAGTTTGTTTGGGTGCATGTAGTCGTGTTTGGCAGATTTCCTGCTACGCGATCCAGGTTGTCTGCAGTTTTTGGTACTTGAGCCGGTCTGTGTTCCGACGCGCGAGTGATGCGTGTGTGTGCTTGATTGTGTTCTGTCCTTATATATAGGTCGTTGCAATGAGTGGGACATGAAAACAATGTGAAATCACCTGGTGTCGTTCAAAAGGTCATGGAACGGAATTTGACATATTGTCGTATTCATGTCACGATTTTGACGCGTGATTGTGAGACAGACGAGATGGAATGAGGGTAGTAGGTGCCGGTGGGAAATTGATTAGAGGAGTAATTAAGCAGAAGGGTAAGCGTTGCAAATACTCCCCCTTTAGAGAGGGATCATATAGGCTCTGTCATCAATCCAGACAAGTCACGTCTTGTCTGGTGATGCACGTCGTGGGATGTGGAACAAGACAAAGCACGAGGGAGACAGTGGATGCGGATGCACTAATCAGATTGGGCAGTCGCTACACTTCCGCGTCTTTTAGGGATTTCTTCCCATCTCGTCTTTCGAGAACGGGTGCCTCTGGGCTCTTTTTATCCTTCTGTCTCCCCAATTATTTGGCATCCAAGTTGATCTACAGCTTAATCGCCACTGAAGTTCGCGTTGGTCCATATACTCTTCGTCTGCTTGTTGTCATTATTAAAGCATGGGCTGTGACCAGTTTCCTACCTTGCGCTGTAACCGACAGCTGTATTTCAATAATATAATAATAATAAGTTTTGGGGCTTTTCCGTCAATACTTCCAGACACATTCGAATAGATCAGAGGAGGCAGTCAGTGCATCACGCTTCCGCCATTAGGTGGAGAGGCAGTCGGGTGCACTAAGGGGCGCGGCCCATCGCCAGGTGTGATATTAGAGGAGAATATATATGTAAGCTTTTAGGGCATCGATCCGGTCGGTCCATTACCTAAAGGAGGTCAAATAATGTAGCTAAACAAACAATGGGTAGAAGCGCATGACGAAGGTACTGGATACGAAAGATACTAGAAAAAAGTTGGTGGATTCAAAGTTGGCCAAAGATTTCAAAAGCCATCCTGTGGGAGGAACTCCGGAAATTTACGACCGGCTTATCTTCGTCCAAATACTCGAAGCACTGACCGAATGTAGATGAATATTGCCTCTTAGATAAGTCACCCCAGATGTAGGAATCCCTAGACCTAACTTCACAAATCGTGTACGCGTACTTCGCTCTGAAGTCGTTATTGTGGATCACTTGAAGAAACATATAGACAGACGCCTACGTATAAGGGGACCAAAATATGTTTGATCAAAACAGAAAAATTAGGACTTTCCTGAGCTACAATCGTGCCAGAAAAGCTTATTCCGTGCAAACCGCGGAGAACCGAGTGCATCTGTCAAATATTATATTATCTGTCTATATTATTATAAGAATATCAGCCCACATAGTGTGTCAAGATATTGTGTCTATTCGTTTTGGACATTTTGCTTCAGGATAGGCGCAAACAGCATTTGGTTGGAAGTCACCAAGTGCAATTTGTCACGGGAATCAGTCACCGGCAGGTGGCTGTGATACAAATTTGTCGATCTTTTTTTCGGGCACTACTGCTTCAGTCGAGGCACAATTTGGGCAGGTTTATGTAATCGCGTTTTCTTGGGAAAATTAAGGTCAATGAGAATCCACTGAGTTTATATCCCGCCATCGCTCTTATTTCAAAAGTATCAAAATGAGTTGGCCGGGGAGCTTCCAGAACTCAAATGGAACGAACATTTTGGTAACGATATTGATGACCACTGGGGAAGTGTGGAAGGAGTCAAACCTACGAGTTTGATGCTGTCTGAGGCAGCTTACTCCTTGGTTGACTCTGGATCTAGTTACATTCAACAGGTATAATTGTAGGTGTAATATACAAAGCGGCAGCGAACGACTATAAGCACGCAAGCAGATTCATTAAATGCCAAATATATAGGGGCCTGACGAATGCAGAACGCTCTGGTGGGTCTTAGAAGCACGGAAAAAGGGTCTTTTGCTGCGGGGAAAACGTCGCACTTTGTTTAAGACACTGTGAGCAGCTGTTGCAATCATTCGGGTGAAGTTCACATTCATTTGAAAACTATCCATCCACAGAAACTCGCCTTTAGCTGCGGGATAAATATTCTGAAGGGCAGTTCAGGTGACTGCCGACAACTCACTCTCTGAAAGGACTATTTCGGCTCTGAATTGGGTCGGCTTCAGTCCACCATCGACCGTTCAACCTCACCGCTCCCGAGCTACAAAGAATATGCACCCCACGACCTGCACTCCGCATTCTTTAGGGGGGATGTTGAGTCTGCTTTGACCAAGATAACGATTTTGCTGCAAATTTCCACAGCGAAA
>NW_008751970.1:371655-380819 GCF_000715545.1 Opisthorchis viverrini | reverse complement strand
CGATTTTGCTGCAAATTTCCACAGCGAAAATTTTCGACCAAATGCCGCGGTTTGACAGTGATTTGAATGTTCTTAAGATGAAATGATTACGTTCCATGACCGTATCACATACGTCTTGTTCCATCGTTCGATGTGACCTGGCCAGGGTGATGATGAAATGTTCATCTCGTGACAAGGATTTAAACTGCACTGCTGCATTTGACGGCCGAATGTGATCATATATGTGCATCTTACATCTATTTTCGACTCCGATGATCTCTGAAAACCATGGTAGTGTCCAGCAGTGCAAGGTGTTTTTTTGTAAAATTTTATCTCATATAAGGGCTATATGTGCCTCTTTCAGCGGGCATGTAGGATTCTGCGGCTATGCTCTTAAATTAGCCACAATTATTGGAGCCAGACAAGAGGTTACTCTGTTGTCCTTCCTTTTTATACCAGAAGCAGAGTTCTGCTTCAGTGTTTTTCACCTGGTTACGGGCCTCCGATCACGGGCTTGAGCGTGTTGCTAGATTAGATGGAAAGTTTCTGCAGCTATGTTCCAGGCAATCTAGATCTCACTCTGTTCGAAATTAATGCGCACGGCGTGCATGCATTTGACAAGAAGTCACCGAGGTCAGCCGCGACATTTCTGGTGATAGCCACGACTGTTCGTGCGGTTTAGAATGCGGCATCGCCATACTTCTATGATTCTCGTTGTGAATTCACGCAATTGGTTCTTCGGTCAAGGGTCACAGAGTTGCAACCAGTCTAAGTAGCTAGATTGCGGCATACCCATTGCGGTGAATTTGTGCCTTGGTAGAGTGTGCCCATAAAAGGATCTCAAGCATAGGTGCGCTTAACACGGAAACACTTTTGCCTGACTTCCAAGGCATTTTTGGCCCTGCCATATAGCAGGGTCATGGTCATGCCCGTTCTACCAACCCTACGTAAGGAATTTTTGAATTGGTTAGCAAAAAGATGCCACCGTGGTATTGTCTGCGACGGTACTGTTGCATCGAATCCAGTACTTTTGGTGTATCTTAATGTTTCTTGCGGTGCTAACTCAACTATGCCTGCGTCGATAAAAATTAATCTCGGATGGGTACCAACGGCGCGTAGACGACGTAGCTTTCTTCGACGAATGGAACACGGATTTCAGAACCTGTGGTGAAAAATCACTCCTGTTTGAATGTACAGCAATAAAAAACACTTGCGTCCATCAGAAAGAACGGGAAAAGTGCTTGGCTTATCCAAGGGTCAAGGACGGTCTTTCACCACCGTCTCAACACCGCATGTTACATCAAATTGCCTCGAATAATATTCTTAAAGCAAGCTAGGCATCGCAAACATAAGGGTCGTGCCAAAATTCTGTTAATTATTTCATCTGATTCATTACATTGGAAACGTCGTTTAGGTAGCAAACATGGTAAACTGGCGTTGCAACTTTTTTTCATTTTGCTTCATTGATAAAGCAGTGGCTGCATAAGAAGGGATAACTTTAAGGACTTGCTGAATTGAACATGTTTGTTCGGGTACATATAGCCGGAACACGCGTTTAGGCCAAGCTAACTCCCCGTGATATTCTCCAAATTTCTTTCATCATAGTGTCGGCAAAATCGATTTAAGTTTATTTCTTATTATTGGCGTTGATGTGTGATAGCCATCAAAGAAACAATCGACTTAAATTTTGACAATTCCTCAACAAACCCGCATTATCCAGAAGGATCTTAGTGTTTTGAACCAATACGCACTTAAGACTACCATCCTGCATAAGTTCTCTTTTGTTCCAACTATGGATTCTGGTGCATTTTTTAGGAGCATTCAATGCTGACAGAAAACAACGTTTTTACTTCTGAATAGAAAATATCAGGGCGAATGCTCCGTTTTAGTGGGATTAGTTGAGGAAGAACTGCATTCACTATTCAGAATTCTAAGAAGCGCAAACAAAGAACAAAGTGACTTGGACGAAATTCGATAACGAACATTTCTCCGTGATAGAGTATCTGGGGTTAATATTCCGGGTGCATTGGCTACAAAAAAGTAATGCAGCACTCTGAGTTGGCAGTCAAGACCACCACGGCGTCTCTATCAGCTAGGCGCATTGAAAAGACCAGGCTGGTCATCTGGGAGTCATTATCCAGAATAAACACACCAACAAAACCGATGCGGTTGCGCCCTGGTGGTGTCCTCAAAAAACCTGAATACGAATTGCCGCACGCATGGTGATTATGCGGAAAATGGAACAAGCAAACATTCGAACATTTCGAGTCCCTTTCCCACCAAATTGCCGCACAGATAACTTGGATCGGGCTGTCAGCACTGAAACAACCTACACAGAGATCAAGCGCATATCTGAGGATCTCTCTTTAAGGGCAGAAAATAAGGTCTGAAATGGAAGTTCTGGAAGCGAGGTGCGAACCAACATTTCGCTCGACAAAATATCAACCAAGTTAAGCTTACTGCCAACTCGGTGTGCTCTTGGAAACAGGCCAGTGCAACCGGCCGCAATTTTCGACTGTAGTCTCTACTCACTTGCCGAAAATCCCTTGGCTGCCAACGACAGCAATACGCGAAAAAAGCATGTTTCGCGTGGACGGGAGTCCAACTTATGTCGAATCACTGTCGCTTACTTTCTCTGAGAAAAAAAATGCGGGCCGGTTAATTGCACGCCAAACTGGCAGGTCCTAAGCTAAATTGGGTAGACTGTGTGGGAGCAAGTAGCGAACTCTACCAACAAATCAACCACAAGCGTTAACCTCGACATCAAGGACGGCTGCTGGAACTCCACAATAACTGAAAATGCTAAGCTGATAGCCTTTGGGTCCACTTCGTCAAAAGCAGTCTATCCGATTGTAAACAAAGTTGTCACTTATTGTAGTTCACAGTAAGTCAGAAGAACGCGTAAGTACGGACACGGGTGTATTGGGTACACGCGGCCAAACTGGCCCGCTTTCGTGGCAGGTAAGCAAAACAACTGAGTCGCATATCCAGTCAACCGACAGAGCTCACGCGAGCCAACCAATCGGACACACATCCAATCAGCCGCTCAAGTCACATTCCAGATCGATGGTGGAACGACGAACGGACACGCACACGCGCAAACTCTCTGACACACCGAAGCAGCTACTACATCACTGATGACCCTGATTGCCGAAGCAACTTACCAGAAAACCCCACGTACGCCAGGTTGGCCACGCT
The DNA here is from genome assembly GCF_000715545.1 of Opisthorchis viverrini. Classification (NCBI taxonomy): domain Eukaryota; kingdom Metazoa; phylum Platyhelminthes; class Trematoda; order Opisthorchiida; family Opisthorchiidae; genus Opisthorchis; species Opisthorchis viverrini. Next base: position 377,642 of record NW_008751970.1, on the reverse strand, counting down.
GATCGCGGACGGTCTAGGAGTCCACGTAAACGAAAAGCGACTGCGGCCAAATAAGCCACATAAACTTCTTCTAGTCGGAAAAACGCTGGTTAGATTCAAGATAAAGTTCCTCTTTGAGATACCACCAAAAGGGATATTTCTTGGTGCGGCCATTCAACGCACAAGCGACACGACAGAAGCACTCTGTCTCTCAAACCACTTCAAAAAATTGGCACATGCAATTCAACGCTGATCCTTGGACAAAAAACAAAAACAGTCCTCGAGAATTTGGTTCTGCACAGGCTACAGGTACAGCCGTCGAAATTTTCAACCATGAGGTAGAACATCGAATTTCGAATGCAGAAGGCCCGCGCAAACCGGACTGTCATGGGTAAAACCCCATGCACCTCTCGGAAGCACCATGGCAGGAAGCAGACAAGTACACCGCACAGGCATATTTAGGGCCTTGGACTCAAACCCGGCGTGGAGCAACAGCGAAAACGTCAAGACAATTCGTTGATCAAGTGTTACTCAAAGTTTTACTAAGACAGTGACTATTTTGTGCTGACCTTTGATTTTATCTGCAAGTGGGCAAAAACTCGGAAACCCAAGACGCAAATTTTAAACTCCTGCCATGAAGACCTCTTGAAAATGCGTAGCTACCTTCATCACTCTAAACTGGGGCCTGCTTCAGTGTAAGAGTTTGCAGGAACATTTTCCAGGAAATTCACTTAGCCGCGCGATTTCAGTCCAGCACGCAGGACTAAAAGTTACCTAGAGGGATTCAATAATCTCTGGAGAAGAGGTCCTAATTATTTTTCAAAGACAACAGCAGGTGATATAGAAGGTGAGCTGGCATTTCGCAAAATGAGGAGCCGCGAATGGAACTAAGGGAAACAACCCGCGACAACAGACCTCACGTGGAAAAACAAAATTGTTACTTGAGTACACTAGACACCGCTGAAGAAATAAGCTAACCACTTTCTACCCAGAGGTGGTATCTAAGGTCTACAGAGTACACTGAGCAGGCCCGTATTCTGTCCCGCCAATCTCGTCAAATCCAAACTTGTCACTGCGTATCTACAAACGGCCTGTAAACTAATCGGTCTTCGAGGGAAGGACATTGGTCAACCCCCGGAAAAGACAAATCGACTCAGCGGTTTGCGGCCGTAGGAGGTCAGTTCGAGGATCCTGAGTAATCTGTCCGTCATGTTGGCGAAGCATTTCCACCCATTAGTTCATCGGTTGGTCGACGAAGGCAACTATCCCCTGCATGCAAGGGAGCCATTGTTACGCAACCCTACAAAACTGGTGATCGACTGTCGCTTGGCAGCGACAGAATTGTTGGCCTCACTAGACAACCGTGGTATCCCCAGTGCAAGGGGGATTCCCTTCAAACCGTTCTTTCATGTCGAACATGATTGCGTTTTTGGAGAGCGTAACGCTGAATTTTGTACCTTTGAAAAGCATTCGATAGAGTCTCGAACGTCCCGCTGCTCCACAAATTCAGGTCTTACGGGATTCATGGGTCAGTTTTTCTACGCTGGATCAAGGAGTCCCAATGATACATTTTTTGGCGTCGTTATTCATTGGAGTTCGTCAGGGCTCTGTTTTGGGGCTATTTTTATCTGATCAATGCCAAAAATGCTTTAGATGTTATTGGATCCATGTTTAATTTCTGCGGAGGACCTTAAATCCTGGGTTCAAATGCCAATGCTTTCCCACTGGATGTACACGTTGCAATGCAGCAGTCGTTGCACTGGCACCTTCTTTTGATTGACGGATAGTGCACTAATTCGAAGGAGACTAAGCAAACGTTTTTCCGCGCGTGGTTTGGATTACCAGAAGCCATTACAAGGGTAGATACCCAAAGTATTTAGCCACCTGTCTCTATTCAAACACGCCCTTCCAGCTGTACCATTAAAAACAGGCTCAAAAGACATATGCCCTTCTAAGGATCATTCGGCACACGCCCTTACGTATCACTCACACGGACTTCCAGGCACGCTATGGGGTCTACGTCAAACCGCTCCTCGAATATGCCGATTAAATAGTATAACCAGGATTCCAGAACGTAAACCTCATTGAGCGTGTACGACGAGCTGCTACGAAAGTTGTTGCTAGCCTTAAATCCGTGGATAATGAAACAGGTCCTGCGATTCTTGACTGCTTTCTCTGGAGTATCGTCGCCTTCAAGAGGACCTTATACTTACTCATGCCTCGTTTAAAAGTTTTGGCCCATAAATTTTGCACCAAAGACCCAACTAAAAGTCGGCAAGGACACGATAACTTTCAAGCTCAGAGTGGACACCTTCATTACGCGCCATTTCTAAGCACCAGCTACAGTGATTGAAGTAACCTTCCTTCGGCGATTGATTGTAGTGCATCCAGTACTCAGTTCGAAGCACTTTCAGATTCTTTCTCACTTGGGTCCTTCGGACGACAAGATTATTGTCCCGCACTGAGAATTTCAAGAGCAATGCTGCATCGTTTTTTGTATGTGTCTCCCAGGTGAGCGGCAGCCGCTGAACGACAAGAACAAACCCAACCCAAGAAGCTTGATTGAAACCCTTGTTCCGGCGAGTTAATGCGGGGATTAGTGAATAGACATAGTCTGATTTGTTAGAATATCGACGAATCAGACTTCAGGATGTTTGGTTTGGCACTTGTCATCCCATTTCGCTTGACCCAAGTTCAAGTTCGACTGTTTAGTTACCTCTGCGGTCACTGTACCAATACGTCATTAGTGTTCTTCCTGCACCTCCAGTAAGCGCCGTCTCAACCTATCGCGCTTTTTAGGTGTAAATGTGAGCGGAAAAGTTGCGAACTACCGAACTCCACATATTTCGAGGTTGAAATTATTTCAATTCACTGGAATTCTTCGTTAGGTAGGCTTGTTACCCTCACAGTCCCCGGCAGAGCCACTTTTTAAAGGGTTGGACGCATCTACAAGTGTTCAAAACCGACAACGATGAGAATGGCGCAACCATCTTCAAGTAAAATGAGCACAGGCAACATAGGCAGTAATTCTCATGACCACTTGTGTATATTCACCTGGATCCTGTATTTGAGTTAGAAAACTGGGCGGTGAGACAGGAATCAGATATGCCCTCGAAAGTTTGTGAATGCATGTGTTCACACAAGCGCCACTGAGCTACTGGTCAAGTAGTCTTCCACCCAGAGGGTCAAAAATGTGGACGAAATCCTCACTCAGTGATTGACTGGTCTGCTTGCCTTCTTGGAAAGTAGCAGTTATCATGCCAATCTACAAGTCTGGTGACTGTTTGTTATCCGGTATCCAGTAGCCTCACTAGCATACCTTGCAAGGTGATAGAAAGCATTCTGAAGCTGTCAGTGCCTGATCGCTGCATTAGCAATAACTTGATTCTCAATTTATGGAGAGCTTAATACATACAAAGGCAAATGACTCATCGGATGTCATATTTTTCAATTTCTTATAATCACCCGATCGATATCCATACGTTACAACGTTATGAAAAATCGAGCGACATGGGATTCAAAGGGAAATACTACGATTGACAAAGACCACATTCAACCATAGAGTTTCGAGTGGAATTCGGATAAACCTACTTTTTCGCTTGGGCCTCAATTAGAGTTCCACAAGGTTCCGGTATAGGACCACTTCTCTCTCTCTGATATGTGCCACCGACCTTCCGGATGTGATTTCGTCTCCACCTATACATTTCGCCGGCGAACTGAAACCTAGGGCATCCGTAGTAGCGGTGTTTTCCTCAGCTTAGTTCTTGGTCTGAGCTTCCCAAGATAGCGGTCCCGTCAGAACAACCATCAAAGGTGCACAAAGTATATTAACGCCGAAAACCAAGTCAAGAACACCTTTACAGGGCGGCGTATATGCAGTGTAGGCTGCAGCAACCTGGAAATTCTGACACTGCCATTGGCAACGGCAAATACAGGGTTATGATTGGCTGTTGGGTCCAGGCTTTCGACCAACCGGAGCTCGATTTAATGCCGGAACGGCCAGTGGCCCTGACTTTTGGCCAATCTCCTACGGGCTAGGCTCTTGGCCTTAGCAGCGCCTATCTGCGAGCAGCAAAGCGGTTTCGGTGTAGAATTCCGCCTAATACCCCCATTCGCAGTTCGTTGAGGTAGCTCTGATGCCGGGGGTTACTTGCTATGGCCTTACTGGCTTGCTGATTCTTTCTGTCCAGCGTTGCGGTCGTCATTCGTGCTCGGGCTAGGCCTCCGAAGGGATGGTGCCGAGATCACGTGCCCAGAAGCATCTATACACTCAACTCACTTGATCATGTGGGCATGGTCCGTCCCTCTGTCGGCCGGATTTGGTTTGCGTGTCGGATCCTGGGCCAACTTGAATCTCGGAGAGCACTGCAGCGCCGGCAAGGGATGTACCCTGGAATCCACGTAGAATGTCTGCCGCTGTACTCGCGAACCAACAACCTCTGGCCTTCGCTTAAGGGGCTCGCGGTCGCTCCATGATGCCTGTCGAACTATTCCTCCATTCTTGTGTTGCATTGACTAACGTGCTTTTTCTGTGGCCGGATGGTTTCATGCGGAGTTCGAAGCTCCCTTCGGAGCAGCGCCTCTGATGGTGACACTTCACGAGGCGTTTCGGGTTTGGCTACGTTCGATATGCTAGCAGGAACCTTTGCTACCCCTGGACTTCTGAAGTGCACGCTTCAAGGTGTCAACGAGGCGTTCCGCCTGGTCGTTCGATTGTAGATGAAATGGAGGTGAGCAGACATGAGTTATGCCATATGTCGACAAAACTCTGTGAACGCCGACGGTGTGAACTGACTACTGTTGTCCGATGCAGTAGTCTCTGGTGTTTCAAAGTGATTGAGTAGTCGTTGGAGTTCCAGGACTGTGGTGGCGGTTGTGAGACTGTTCAATGGAAAATTTCCGGCCAGCCAGTAGTAAGGCGGTGTCGGTGTGGAATTTCATCCCAACGCTCGTGCCCTCCAAATGAATGTCGACTTCACAAAGCAGTAGTCACTGGACTGGCACCTTTCTCGTGAGTGATGGAAAGCGCTACAAGTGTCGTCTGGAGGAGATTAAGTGCCTGTCTCTGTCATGCGTGGTGATCAACAGTTGTCTAGGTATCTTGCTCTGTTCAAGAATTCTTCACTTCATTCCGAAAATTGGCTGAAAAGCATTCATCTCCTTTCGAATGTCTCGGCGCACCATAGCACCATTTCCACGAACTTCCAGGTACTCCATACAGCCTACGTCAGACCGTTTCTTGAGTATGCCAGCCACGTCTTCTACTCAAGACACAGGAAATGTTCAACCGTCCTATGAGCTGTAACAAAGATGACTGTCGGCCTCAAATCTGTTGATTGTGGAAACTAACTGAAGATACTTGAACGACTTTTAGACTATCGTCGCCTCCGAGGCGACCTAATACTTTCACCTCAGTTGAACAGGGTTTGGCCGATCGTTTTTCCACTTTTGACCCCACTAATACACGACGACCAGATATTTACAAGGTTTTCAAACTCAAAGCGGTCACTTTTATTAATTATCAGCTTTTGCAATTTCGGATATTTGGCGCGTGAAACGGCTGTCATTCGGTAGTTGTCCACGCATCATCATCATTGTCAGCTGTAATAACCGCGCACTCGTCGTACAGTGGTTGTAGCTGCCGCAGTTTCGTTCACCGATGATTTGGGGGAGGGGGAGGTAGCTGTGCATTGCAGGCGCGAGCTGACAAATTGGTGCATAAATCGTGCACTGTCAGTGGGCTGTCAAGTGGGGGTTGAAAAAGGAGCTATGCATTGAAGGTAATAGCTTTGATGCACGAGCGCCATTAAGGGCGCGACTGGGACATGTCTGACAGTGTCTCTAGCCATTGATGTGGACCGTCTCGGGGTCCCCATCCAGGAAGACGGCAATTACCAGCGCAGCTGAGTTTGCTGGTAATGACTTTCACACTTCGCTGCCAAGTCATTGTTTGACCGCCTCTGGCTCTCTTCCACCCTTCACGTGGTTGGGCGAAAAGAGCCCTTCGA
>NW_008751970.1:369065-371337 GCF_000715545.1 Opisthorchis viverrini | reverse complement strand
CACGGATTCACGGATTGATACACATGATCGAGGCTTTTGCCCAAGTTTCCCTGGTCGGTTTTGTTCTTGTCGGTCAGTGGTTGTCGTTCACCTGAAAGGCACAAGTGAAAAAAGGGTGTAGCACTGCTCTTTATGTTCTCAGCGCGGGGCAGTATGCTCGCCAGCGCGAGGATTCGCATAAATAAATGTCTAATAGTGCTTTAAATTGGGTTCGAGAAGGAGCGTGTACAACCGTCGGAGGAAGGTCATTCCACGCAGCTACTACCCGAAATGAAAAAAAGTTTTGTCTAACGGATGTGTGTGCCCTGAGCTTGAAGTTTTTCTTACTATGTCCCCGCCGGGTCTGAGCTTCCCAAGATAGCGGTCCCGTCAGAACAACCATCAAAGGTGCACAAAGTATATTAACGCCGAAAACCAAGTCAAGAACACCTTTACAGGGCGGCGTATATGCAGTGTAGGCTGCAGCAACCTGGAAATTCTGACACTGCCATTGGCAACGGCAAATACAGGGTTATGATTGGCTGTTGGGTCCAGGCTTTCGACCAACCGGAGCTCGATTTAATGCCGGAACGGCCAGTGGCCCTGACTTTTGGCCAATCTCCTACGGGCTAGGCTCTTGGCCTTAGCAGCGCCTATCTGCGAGCAGCAAACCGTTTTCGGTGTAGAATTCCGCCTAATACCCCCATTCGCAGTTCGTTGAGGTAGCTCTGATGCCGGGGGTTACTTGCTATGGCTTACTGGCTTTGCTGATTCTTTCTGTCCAGCGTTGCGGTCGTCATTCGTGCTCGGGCTAGGCCTCCGAAGGGATGGTGCCGAGATCACGTGCCCAGAAGCATCTATACACTCAACTCACTTGATCATGTGGGCATGGTCCGTCCCTCTGTCGGCCGGATTTGGTTTGCGTGTCGGATCCTGGGCCAACTTGAATCTCGGAGAGCACTGCAGCGCCGGCAAGGGATGTACCCTGGAATCCACGTAGAATGTCTGCCGCTGTACTCGCGAACCAACAACCTCTGGCCTTCGCTTAAGGGGCTCGCGGTCGCTCCATGATGCCTGTCGAACTATTCCTCCATTCTTGTGTTGCATTGACTAACGTGCTTTTTCTGTGGCCGGATGGTTTCATGCGGAGTTCGAAGCTCCCTTCGGAGCAGCGCCTCTGATGGTGACACTTCACGAGGCGTTTCGGGTTTGGCTACGTTCGATATGCTAGCAGGAACCTTTGCTACCCCTGGACTTCTGAAGTGCACGCTTCAAGGTGTCAACGAGGCGTTCCGCCTGGTCGTTCGATTGTAGATGAAATGGAGGTGAGCAGACATGAGTTATGCCATATGTCGACAAAACTCTGTGAACGCCGACGGTGTGAACTGACTACTGTTGTCCGATGCAGTAGTCTCTGGTGTTTCAAAGTGATTGAGTAGTCGTTGGAGTTCCAGGACTGTGGTGGCGGTTGTGAGACTGTTCAATGGAAAATTTCCGGCCAGCCAGTAGTAAGGCGGTGTCGGTGTGGAATTTCATCCCAACGCTCGTGCCCTCCAAATGAATGTCGACTTCACAAAGCAGTAGTCACTGGACTGGCACCTTTCTCTTGAGTGATGGAAAGCGCTACAAGTGTCGTCTGGAGGAGATTAAGTGCCTGTCTCTGTCATGCGTGGTGATCAACAGTTGTCTAGGTATCTTGCTCTGTTCAAGAATTCTTCACTTCATTCCGAAAATTGGCTGAAAAGCATTCATCTCCTTTCGAATGTCTCGGCGCACCATAGCACCATTTCCACGAACTTCCAGGTACTCCATACAGCCTACGTCAGACCGTTTCTTGAGTATGCCAGACATGTCATCTACTCAAGATACAGGAAATGTTCAACCGTCCTATGAGCTGTAACAAAGATGACTGTCGGCCTCAAATCTGTTGATTGTGGAAACTAACTGAAGATACTTGAACGACTTTTAGACTATCGTCGCCTCCGAGGCGACCTAATACTTTCACCTCAGTTGAACAGGGTTTGGCCGATCGTTTTTCCACTTTTGACCCCACTAATACACGACGACCAGATATTTACAAGGTTTTCAAACTCAAAGCGGTCACTTTTATTAATTATCAGCTTTTGCAATTTCGGATATTTGGCGCGTGAAACGGCTGTCATTCGGTAGTTGTCCACGCATCATCATCATTGTCAGCTGTAATAACCGCGCACTCGTCGTACAGTGGTTGTAGCTGCCGCAGTTTCGATCACCGATGATTTGGGGGAGGGGGAGGTAGCGCTGTATTTAAGGC
>NW_008751970.1:360284-365286 GCF_000715545.1 Opisthorchis viverrini | reverse complement strand
CGATTACTCGTAGTACGGGGTCTCGCTGCTCTTGGTCTGGCTGCTCCCCTTTGGCCTTGCTGGCATGGTTGCACCTTGTGGAACGAAGTTCCAGCCAGTGTAGCCCGCGGGATCGCTGCAGCACTCAAGCCCGACCACCACGTCAAGGTGGCAGCTTTAGGATCCCGTTCAAATCACTTTTGATACTTTTTATGCGTTCCCTCGCTGTCAAGCCTATTGCGGTATGAAATCGTAAATTGGAAAAACCGTGGAAAATGGATCATGTTTATCAATCCGTAAATTCGTGAGGGTAAAACCGGTGGTAGTGTCCATTCAAAAAGGAACCCACATTGAGTACGGTACTCACAATCAGATCAGCTTGCCTCAACTCTCAGCCAGACTCTCCTAAGTTATCCCGTCGTTTCCCGTGCGCTCTTCCTCCATGAAAAATAAGGTCATCTCTTTGGACACGCAGTCACTAAACACCCCATTTGCAGCCCAAGGAGAGACACTGGAAGTTGTCGAGCATTTTACGTACTTTGGAAGTCGTATTAATGCGAATTGTAGTGTGTCAGATGAGGTCAGTGCGCGAATTTGTAAGGCTGGGACCACGTTTGGTAATTTGAGACACCTATGGCAACAAAGCGACATATCTCTAAATTTCGAGAGATGCGTATCAAGCTGCAGTATGGGCTGTTTCTTTGTATGGCCGTAAGACGTGGACTCATTGGGAACTGAAATAGGCCTTCAGGCTTTTGACAACCGTAGCTCATGTAGGTTAGTATCGGCGAATCGCGATAAAGCAATTAGAAAACGAGTGTTCGGTTGTATGACGGGGACTTCTATCAAAGAAAATGTATGGCACCAACGGCTGCGGTGGTTAGACCATTTATTACGCGCACCGAATCATAGTTTGCTGAAACGAGTGCCGTTCTCCTTGCCAAATTCAAAGTGGCGCAAGTAGTGGTCAAACTTTGACTTGGCACAGGAGTGGAAGAAATTTCAGGATGGGCACCGCATGATCCCAGCTACCTGGTTGTAGACGCTGCAAGATGTAGTTGCCACTTGATGTCAGGGGCGTTCTTGTTATCGATCTCCATGTGGATTGTCTGAATGAGTATCTGGAGGTTTAGGTAGCTCGCAATGATTATGGTGGGCTAGCTAAGTCCCTTCCTTGTTCACTTTTACTCTTCACGATAAGGCTTTCATATAAACTGTATCCGTCCGGCCGCTAATTAGTGGTTTTGAATACTGATGTCATGCTATCGGGGATAATGATGGGTTTAGGCCTTGGTGAACCTGTTGTATCCTCACTACTGCTTCCTACGAGAAGCTGTGCACCACAGGGGTGCCACAACCAAAAGATTCGCTTCGGTTGTGCAACAGGGACTGAGGCGGTTAGGGCACAGGACTGCTTGCCGAAAGGTCCGTGCTTCATTCCCAACTCCTGCTCTTTGATCGCTCCTGTCTCGTATATTTCTTTTTGGTGGCGTGACAGCTATTCCCCAGGAGGGTACTGAACACGACGGTTGTGTAATAGCTTAGTGTCGGTGGTCAGTTTTTGCTAGAAATTTTCCAACAGAAGGTGGGTGCGATATCTGTGCGCTTGTCTTTTGCCGCGACATACATTGCCCTTATAGGAAGTTCGACGTTGGCATCCCATACAAGTCATTTGCTCGAGGATAGACTTCTGAACATAGGCCTGTAGCAGGAAAATTCGTGTCTCCAATGTGTTTCAGCTTGTAATCCACTAGTTAGACCATTCATTCAGACGTTTTCCCGTGCGACACAGCATCTCGTTCCAATAACACTTGCTTCACGTAGATTAATGCCTTACTCCTGCTCCTTTCTGTCCCAGCCTTTTCGTTCCATTTGACGAGCTGCCTAGCATCATGTCTACGGACGGGTTTTCAGACCATGACGACACGGATTTCATAAGCCAGTTTCAGGCTATGGCAAAAAATCTTACTTCAGGTATTTTGGTTTGTGACTCACTCTCGTCTCTAGAGAATTTTTCTGGTTACCCTGAGACCGCGACCGATAACAGTGAAATGAACAACACATCTGATCAACCAGAATGCATCAAAAAGTGGGCAATTGAATTTGAGGAACGCATTCGAATCAAAGATGGCAACGAACAGAAAAAGCTGTCACTTCTTGAAGAGCAAGGTTCGAAGGTGGGTATGAATTGGTGTTTTGGCCAAATGTTCGACGTTCTCACTATCGGTTCCGGCCTTGTGTGCTCCACAGTGCTATTTTTTTCTAAGCAGGGGGGGACGTGCATAATAAGTTTCAAATCCATTAGTTACACTTGCCCTTTACCTACATAACAGCCTTATTTGACAGAGTCTTGGGACAACATATACCAGGAGAAGACCAGTAACAAGAAACTGGCTTCTCTTCTAGTTCTCAGGCACACTAGGTCGCATTAACCAATTTTCTAATGGACTGAGATGGTTCATGGTATAGTCCAGAAGGTCCATTATGCGAAACAGAATTTTTCCGGCAGCATTGACACGGTGTTCGTTGGACGAGCAGACTTTGGTTTTCCGCTCTTGAGGGAGATCTTGAAGCAAGCAATTTTATAAAAATGGGGACATAACTGTGACAATATTCCGGTCACCTGGTTATGAAAAACAATCCTGGTGAATGCAGACGTTACTCTTTACGCGTGGATTTTTTTGCGAATTGGGCACTTGCCCCATTATATTATATTTTCTTGCCCATGTCAGTCACTCGTTTCGCCGCAAATAAAAACAAAAAGTCGTTCGGCTGTAACACCTTTTCTGTGCTCAGCTTCCATGTCACACGACGTAGGCACGAGCGCTGAGATACTGCATTATACCCAACCCTAGACAGCAGCGATCGAGATGCAGAGGTCGGGTTTGAATCACGGACCTTCCGGCGAGTAAATTCGCACTCTACCTGCTGAGCCATCTCGTACTTGCTGCAGATAGACAGGTCCAAAGTCATTTCTAGATATGTCATCGGTGTCTCAGCAGCATTAGTCAGGTCTGATGGGAAAATCGGATTAGTAATGCTGAGGTACGCCAGATGGTCTTAGGAAGAAGGAACTCTCCCGTGATAGATGAATTACTCACGCTTCGTAGGTTACGCTGGTTAGGACACGTAATCCATATGCCAGAATACTGTCTACCTCACAGACCTTTTTACACCTAGCCTTGTGCTGAATAGAAGTGATCGAGAGGTGGACAGTGTATGTCCTGGCAATGAAGTATACGGACACTAACCAGTAAACTTAGTCGGGTGGGCAACTGCCGCCTCTCTGGATGGGGACCGCTGGACTCAAGTCACCAGTGGTTAATGACAGCGGAAATGGCCCAATCGTGCAGTCAGTGCCTTCGCCTCCAAAGTGTAGCTGTATATTCCACTTTCCCATTTTCCGTTGATGGAAACTGTGGCAGCTGAAACCAATGTGCTTATGGCACACGGTTTATAGCTGATAAATATAATTTGATTGATTGATCGCTTCTAATTATACCGTCCTTCCCTAGAATCTTACGGTCGAATTCGAGCTCTTCACAGAATGGAATTTATTCGTGAGCTGTCATACTTAAAGCCGTTGTTTAGTACTGCCCTAAATTTCTTGCGGTTATCACCAGCACAATGAAAGACGAAAACGAGATGTACAAGCCGGGGTTTTATCAGTCTAATTAAAACGGTAGAAAGGCAACCTGAATGGTAAAAGAGTATTGATCATTCAACTGGCAAAGCTTTATTCGCAGCAGTTCACCCTCTCAAAGCGACGTGTCATTTGGCTCTGACGAGGTCTTTGATTTCAGCTGCGTGTGGCGATAGTTAGTGGGATTTTTCGAAGATTGCTGCCGCGATGACGGTCTTGAGATTCACATGTTAGTGACTATATCTGGCTCTAAGTTCGAAAACTGTTTGTGGACACGCAACGAGAAATGTCACATCCTCGGATCACAACCGCGTCATCTGTCGATTGAAGCCCTACTTTAGCAAACCAAATTCATCATGTCCCTTGTCGCTTCGGCCTTGATGAATACATGGATCCTTTTTATTATTATTATTTGACGTTCTTTTACCATCCATACCCTACTACTTGCTTCTGTATATTTCTAAACTTCCTGACCAATCTCAGTCAACCTATTCCGCTCAGCTGTAGTTACACGTTGAATCTTGTGACAGCACTGTTTTGTATTGGAATTCGGGTGTTTGCTGTAAAGGAAACTACCTCCGAGTCAGTGCTGAATTCGTCTAAAAGCTGGCCATTTTTCGCCACATAGACTGGCATCAGCTGTTTACCGATAACAGCATCGTGCAGAAGCAATGAAAATCGTGATATGACCCGTCATCTTATTCATGATAATTTTTTTATAGACAGCTCATGAATAGCCTCTGTAGTATAAGATCCCCCCCCCGAGGATACAGCTTTATACAGCATACATAACGTTGCTGGAAGCTCTCTGACAACTTACGACTGGCTTCACCCTTCAGGCTCAAGTGGCCGCAGTTCCCCAGTTTCCATCAATTTTATGTTCTACTTGGGCCCAAATGATACGCAATTCGGGGGTACACTCATTTGCAAATCTACTTAGTCTCAATAGGTGACTCAACAAGGTACTCAGCTGGAATCCACTTGAGCCTTCTGTTAAAGCCAAATTATTTTTCAACTTAACTTATTTCGTCCTAATAATTATTTCAGGCAAAAGTGCTAAGTTTTTTTCGATTTGAAAAATGGCCTAAGGGAAAAAATAATGGAACACCGTTCGGCTGCACGGGTACTCGTGATATCACGAACTGAGCGAGGTGTTTTCGTTTGTCCTTAGTGCGCGATCAGATAGCTTCTGGTGTGGTGCCACAATTTCACTGCCATGACAATTAGTTCTTCATCTTGAATTCTCGTGCACTTTGTGGGTTTTACGAATACGATATCGATTCTGATTGGGCGCGAGAACAATAATGAATAGCGTAGAATGAATAGCGCTTTACTTGTCTAAGAATAGACGTACATAAGCTGAAAATGAAGGTGAAAGCA
>NW_008751970.1:351329-356473 GCF_000715545.1 Opisthorchis viverrini | reverse complement strand
TCGAAACACTTGGGTCGCAGCAATGGTTCCATTGTATTCTTAGACGAGGAAATTGTTACGATTCTGATTGAGCGCGAGAACAAGAATGCATAGCGTAGAATGAATAGCGCTTTACTTGTCTAAGAATAGACGTACATAAGCTGAAAACGAAGGCGAAAGCATGGTTAATACAAAACGATAATGTGAGCACAAAGAATATTCATGACAGTGAGCTAGTAGGACACAAAACCTTTCCGTCGGTTGAGAGTTGAACTGATTGATGGATATTCCAAAAGGCTAGATTACTGCGGCAGGAACAAGCCACAGCATACTATGCTGAAAGATAGTCTTTTGGGTTTATTTGAGAAAAGCACTAAACGTAGTAGTGTTTCTAGTGTGTGCGTGTGTGACGCGAGTTCTTCATCCCCCTTACTTTATTCACGGTACGGCCTTATTCTCTTCGTGAAAACCTTGGAATGAGCCACTCTGTGCATCAGTGACTACATTAGTAGAATGTGACATTAGCCGGTGTTTTATTTTCTTTCTAAGGGTTCTTTTCGACCCCAGATTTTTCTGTGAATCGGAGCTACCAACTCGCAGTGTGGCCTCACCTTGGGGGTGGTTCCACAATTATCTGATTTCGACGCCTGATGGGTCGGCTCCAGTCGTGTTTCGAGTTGGTGCTGCTTACCAGCGGCGATTAGCGGACGAATCTTTAGCCACTGTGGGCTCAGGTGAATTTTGTATACATCTTGAACGCCTGGATGTTCCGTGGTATTCTCAATGGTGGATATCCAGATTTTCAGCCGGCGTACCCAAACTGCGGCGTCTATCCTGTGCAGGCTGTTGCGAACTACTAAAAAGGCCAGCAACGGATGTTGAAAGGACCCGAAATTTCATGACGGCGTCGCCTGAAAAAGTCGTTGTAGGATGCACCCGTCCGCTGTACTTTTACTGTCACGGACACTGATGATAGAATCCTTCTATCTTTTTGAGTCCGTCCATTCTGAGTGGCCGAATCTCAAAAGCTACCACAGATCCAATGGTAGCACATAATGGGCGAAGCTTGAGGTTGTTTCCACGAAGCTTCGCATGGTCGGGCAGCTTATTTCGGCGTGTCCTCTGCGGTGAGGGTTTTCGTCTAACCGCTCAGCAGGAAAACTCAAGTCCAGTAGTTGAATGAATTGGCTTGTAAGATCGTCTGGCTGTTGATAGGAAGTGGTCTGGCGTGTGTTTATTCATGCCTTTGCAGGCAGTGAACTCAAAACCGACTATAACGAGGCCTACCGGCTGATCCGATCCAAGATCCTTTGTAAATTTTCTGCTATTGTTCAAAACGATGACATCATTGGTGTATTTTGCGTCAGCAGTCTACGTATTTGAAAATGGTTGAACTCAAGCAGCTAATAGAGCATATTTCATCTTCCAGTCGATTACCAGGTTAAAAAAACTGGCTATTGGGACTGGTCTTGTCGCAGACTGGGTTTCACTATGAACGCAACTGTTTTTACTCTGTGTACTTGGGTTTGCGTTCTGGCGCAGCAATAGGCCTGATTTGCTGTCAGCAGCTTGACTTTTATGCCACCAACTATCATGACGCCCTCGGGACCAAGTCGAACGCGGTATGGAACTCGATGAAGTTGGCCGCATTTGTTTACTACAACTTGAAACGTTTTCCAAAGGCGCTATAGATTCACCTATAGTTTGAAGGCTGGAATTTTCCTTCCCGCAGGGCTTTAGGACAAATATGGACGTATATACATATGAAGTTTGCTTAAGCGAGTTAGTGACCAGGCATGCTCGCGTCCTCTTATTAGCTAGTTTGTCTTCGCCGTGCCTTTACACTCCCGGCGTTGTCCGAACGCCCACAGCTGTGCCGTGGACTACAGGTATTGAATTTCGAAGGTTTGCTTGGACCCGGGTAAGTTCATAGGTTTAAGGCGAACCCCGAATAACATACGGTGCAATCGCTCATCCCACGAAGACTGAGCGACAGACTGACATTTAACGCACTTTTCTGTGGGTCTATAGAAGTCCATTGGTTAACATTAAAATGGTATGGACTGTCATGTATCCCACAGAAAACCGGAACTGAGCTACTATCAAAGTGATGAGGCTCGGTTGCGAGTATATTTCTGAGTAATAAATAGCGGACAGGTTATCCAGATACAATTCCTGTCCTCGTTATTGTTTGATATTTGGTCGGGTACCAGATTGCTCCTTTCAGCTTTACTCCGTGCTATCGGAATAAAACAACTGAAGTTCACATCAAAGTATAGAATAACAGAGCGCATAGGCAACCAAAAGATGATTTGATTGTCATTTTGACGCCTTTGTACGATATAGTGATTGAAAAATTCGGGGAAAGGCGAACTTACCGACCAAAGGTGTTCGATAGGTCCGAACATTTCCAAATGACACAGTTGCAGCATCTTTATGTAAGTTCATCTAGGTGACGATCAATGAGAAGCTTTTTCCATGAGCATTCTCCAGCCAGTCAGTTTGAATGTGAAAATGAGTCAAACCATTGAATCGGCCTAGTGAATCTTATCAGATGCAAGTATGCTGAGTCAAAGAAAGGTGAGGATCAACCTTTAAGCGGGCAGAGTTCTTCGTAGACGTTTCGGATGCTTTTAGTTTGCCGTCAGTAACGCTCAGACTGAGCAGTATTGCTACCACTCACGCCGGTGATGGATTACTCGTCAAGTCTACATTGTGCCAAGTGTTGAAGTCGTCTGCGCCACCACCACATAGTAGCAGGTGAAGTCTTCTGACATATCTGACCTAAGCGTCATCTACATTCTTGCCCCACCTTTAGTGTCAGCAATGTGTCCTCTACTTGAGTCACCTTACACAGTGTGTTGTTACAAAATGACCCCTAAATGTAATCAATTTCACAAGGAAAGCTATGGGTATACTTGCCCACACTTGAGCAATGAGAGATACTTCACTGGACCTTTGCTTTATCCTCTGTTGGAATGTGCGATTGTGAAAACCAACGCATACACTATCGACCGAATCAAGTTACCCTGTGCCGTGTTATTTTACAAACAGTCCGTCTTTATTATGATTTGGGTCTCATTGTTGCCGGTTGTCTGGTATATTGCCGATCTAGTTTCGTGTTTGATGTCGGTACCCTCTAAATAGGGTTTTAGCTTTCATCTTCTTCAGTACTGTTCTAAGTTTGCACATCTTTCCACTTTATGGCCTTCCAGGATCTACACAACTGGGCAATGCAGTATCGTGAATCGCTGTCACGTGCGATAAAGGACAGTCGAGCCCACGAGAAAGAGCTGCGTGCTGAACAAACGGCGGCCGCAGAAGCATCTTCCTCCATCTCTGGTGCGGATGCTAGTCAGGCTGTATTGTGGGACCGTGTGTGTCAGTTGTGCAACTTCGTGTCTCCAAACCCTGAGGATGGTTCCGGTACACCACCTGTTTCACGTCACCCGGGCACTAAGGATCCATCCAAAGACTTGAATAGGATGCGGATTTTATTGCTACAACTTAAGCAGCAGCCACCAGTCATTCATCGGAATGCCATTCATGCGAATTAGGTGTGATTTGGCTTCATGCTGTTCAAACTAGCCGTTTGACTTGCACCTTATCCGCGAAGTTTTATTCGACCAATCATGTAACAGCTTTTCGTTGTCTTTTACCGTTGTGTTGTCTCCACTTCCCCATCTGTGATGTTATAGTGCAATATGAAACCAGTGTCGCGTAATCTTGCGTTCACATGTAATGGTACACAAACGCGGTCGGAAAGTCGAGTGATTGGGACAGTTACCAATAAGGTCCCTGCTCTTATTTATCGACGGCGTGCTAATGCCTCTGTAACAAGTTTTTTGCAAGTAGTGTATGTATAATAATACTGGATTGTTCATTGCAGACAGTACCGGTTTTATTGGTCGTCGTTATCACATCTGGTACGGGCCCGTTAGTCAGCACCGGTTCAATCACTGAATACACTGAATACGCTTTTCGGCTGAGCAGTATGCAGCCCTACGTGAAACTACTGATTTATATGCAGTAAAGCGCAAATTCTCAAACGTACTCAATAAGAATCGACAGCGATTCGTTTGGCATCCAAATGGAGGTCTAGTCAGTTAATTGGCTCCAGATCCGGCACAGTGAATATTCCCAGTATCGTTCCTGCCAATATTTTTTCGTGGGTAGGGGACTGACATTTCCGTACTTATGGAAGTGTAGATTTCCACTGATGAAGAAAATGTCCATCTTGAAACCGATAGGTAAACGGTGGACCTCTGAGCTATCCGGAGTTCAACATCCATCATTGGGGTCTGCATTCTGGTGTCTTCCAAAAGTTTTTCTGAGGATGGGATGGCATTCTCCACGTCTGAAGTGAACGCTCCAAGTGTTCAATGTTATTACACACACTAGCGCAACCTAGTGAACTCATGCGATAATCATCAGCCTTTACCATGTAGGTCAATCAAATTAAGTGGATTTCTCTATAACTAAACTTGAGAAGTATGTTTTAACGAAGAATACTCCGTTAAACAACGAAAATAATGATTATTAGAAACACGAGAACTACTCAGTTATCATCAGTGGACATCATACGTGGCCATCAGCTACCGGTGGAGAGCCACAATTCAAGACTGCCGTTCCTTCTTGGGAACACCATTTGATTCCGATCACGCCATGGTGAGCGCACGCCTGACAGTTCGTTTCCCTTCAGGCCCTCGCAAGTCGGCAGGAAGCATGCCAATCCACCAGCTTCGAAGAACTGCCATAGCTCAACAGTATCGATCTGAGCTAGCCCAACAACTGCACAGTAAACCAATACTGTGGTGGCAGTGAGCATGTGGATGAAGCGTGGCAAAATGTGAAAGGAGCTATGCTAGCGGCGTTCAGTGCTGCCTGCCCGACTTCTCCAATTCGACCACAAGACCACTGGATGTCGTCGAGGTCGTTATCCATGATTGATACCAGGAAAGCCATACAAGCAGGCAACGAGCACGACGGCGCACGCAAATCCCGCAAACGCCAAATAGTGAAGAGTCTATGGAAAGACCGAGAGCTCTGGTGGATATCGGAAGCTCGGGAGATGGAGAAGGCTTTTGCTACGGGAAACAGCCGTGCCCTTTATCAACTGATACGATCGACTGGCCCTAGGAAAGCAACGGTCAGCGAAACGATAA
>NW_008751970.1:300318-350040 GCF_000715545.1 Opisthorchis viverrini | reverse complement strand
GTGAAGGGTGGAAGAGAGCCAGAGGCGGTCAAACAATGACTTGGCAGCGAAGTGTGAAAGTCATTACCAGCAAACTCAGCTGCGCTGGTAATTGCCGTCTTCCTGGATGGGGACCCCGAGACGGTCCACATCAATGGCTAGAGACACTGTCAGACATGTCCCAGTCGCGCCCTTAATGGCGCTCGTGCATCAAAGCTATTACCTTCAATGCATAGCTCCTTTTCCAACCCCCCACTTGACAGCCCACTGACAATGCGCGATTTATGCACCAATTTGTCAGCTCGCGCCTGCAATAGCTAGCTACCTCCCCCTCCCCCAAATCATCGGTGAACGAAACTGCGGCAGCTACAACCACTGTACGACGAGTACGCGGTTATTATGACAATGATCGCGGTTATTACACCTGACAATGATGATGACTCAGTTATCATGTGTCGCATCATCTCATGCATTCGCTTCAATCCGTTCTTTGCCTGTGAAATTTGCTGCCCATTGATGCTGGAATCGGAATCACCGACTAGATCAAATGCAGTTCAGTGATGCGGATTGTTAGTATGTCGGCTGTGCTTATGAAGTGTTGGCCCACTAGTTGATCTGAATCGACAGTACTTTTCCATTGTGGTGT
This sequence comes from Opisthorchis viverrini, assembly GCF_000715545.1. NCBI lineage: Eukaryota > Metazoa > Platyhelminthes > Trematoda > Opisthorchiida > Opisthorchiidae > Opisthorchis > Opisthorchis viverrini. The sequence continues at coordinate 349,415 of NW_008751970.1, read as the reverse complement.
AGTAATCTATCCCTACAGAAAACCAGAAAAGGTCGCTCCGGTTGTGCGGAGGGTTTCAGGGGAAACGTTCCGTGCCTCCAAGCTCGTCCCCTTGGGGATTATTTCTTCAAGGAATGGGTAATCTATTTCGGAAAGCCCAACAAGTGCTGTGCTAAGCGGTATCTGATGTAGAGCATTCATGTGGTTTTTTATGCACACACGGGTTAGGCGGCACCTCACCACAAAAGGACCGTTAAATCATTGGTCCTGGACAGTTGTGACACGCAATTCAGGAAGTCAGACGAGTGAATAGGCTGGTTTGGAACTGTCATAACCTCTCTGGAGTTTCTCACCAAGAGTACCCGAAATGAACTCCATTCTCCTGCCTTGATACGTCTCTCTCGCGCCATTCGTTTACTGATTCCGATCCGACTACTTCCACATCTGTGGGCTACGCAACCTTTGGGGACGGGCTCTTCAAAAACGAAATCTATGCGACCGGTAGGAGGAGAATAACATTCTACACTACGCTCAGTTTGCGTAACGGCCTCAGAAACCTAGGTTAAGCGGGCAGTATTGGATTCGTTGTTGGACGTGTCACTCGAGCACGGAGGAACTTACTATCCTATACCAGAACTATCATATCGGGGAAACTCTTCGGTGAAGAACAAATACGTAATGCAGACCTATCAGCAAAATACTTGAAAACCTAGAAGTTCTGAGGGATCCAAAGTCCGTCCCACGTACTGCATTGACTAGTTCGGTTATCCTCTGCACTGTTCAGTCTTGGTGACTGGCGATCCCCCACAACCAGTGACCTATCTTAGGCAAAAACATGGATTACCCGCACTGCCAATCCAAAAAGCCCTATCAGTAGGTCTAATTTTCGGTGATCACAGATGAAGATTCATAGGGCATCGCACTTTACAACCAACGTATTGAGACCGACTAGAGCAGGGTGATGTAATCACAATGTGACACCATTTCGCGGGGCCTTTCATCGCAGTAACGAAATGGCCGCGTTGTACCTCCTAGCTTACGGAACGGTGCAATGAAAATGCTAACTACAGCGGTGACAGTTTATCCCCGTCGTGATACGGCTTCTAGCATCGTCTTACGGCAACACAAGCGGAATTCAGACGGGGTGAGGTTCGCATCAACCACACACATACTGCCAGGACAGCGCCATATGCATGGATAGCCAGCAACCCTGTCCCTTGCTTCAAAGTCGCGTTTGATTCTGTGGCTCTGATACCACACTAAACCCTTGGACACAAAGGGAAATACACACTCAAAAACATTATATATCAAAATTATGGGAAACTGTGTGTACAGTTGCAGGTAAAAGCAGTCAAGTTTGCTCCTGCGCTTCTGTCGATTCTGGTCCTCCGTTGGCTTTAGTTTCATCCACTTGCGTTTCGCCAGCTACAGCCGGTGTTGACGGGGAGTAAGTTGGATTCAAAATTGATTTGTTCACAGCCCAAACCTAAAAGCAAACACAGGATGGATAAATATACACGAATGTTTTAGTGTACACAGCTGATACAAATGGTTATGACAGTTAAAGCCGTTTGAGCAATTCCTGGGATATCCATGAGGGTTGTACTACGGCAACATATTCATTTCCAGGGTTCTCGCTTGCGTTGTTCAGTGAAATGGTGCTTGGAAAGTCCAGGTTCAAAAGTCAGCAGGATTTGAGATTAGCGATCTTAATTAATTGGTTAGGGAAGTGGTACCTGAATACCGCGTGCATTCATTAGGAATTTGTCTTACAGAAGTTGTCATCATAGGGGCAATGAGCACCGCTGCAGACTGATGCAGAAAGTGAAATCCATAAAAATGTTCCGGGATCCCAAAAAACTGACTCCAAATGGTTTCGTGTTCCGCTTTAGACACCGAGCTTTGGTGCAGTTCACTCTTCACGCTTGATATTGACCGCTTGCACGAACACGCGGCATTACTTCCGTGGAAACAGACCTTTGATCAGTGTTTCGTTTTGACAGTAGGTCAGAATAGCCCCAATGCCGACCGTGGATAACCTTAGGGTGGATGTCATGGGTTGGACATACGGAACTTCAGAAGGACCAAAAAAACTAGTGGTAGCTATTTGTTGAGGGATCCTGACGAGCAACTCTAGGGATACAAGGTGAAAAACTAAGCGTTTATGATGAGATAATTTCTTAATCCTTTTTATCCCGAGCGGTGTCGCGACCTCCGCTTTTACCTCAATTTGGCACACATGATGTCCCGAAGGATATCGTCACGAATTCAACAGCCACTGTCCAGGACCTCATTTAAAGACATGGATTATGCGGATTACATAGTCCTGAGTTGACAGTGAGCTTAGAACTCAAAAAGCTGACTATTTTCATCCGTTATGCCGAATTGAGTTTCTCCTCGCAGAGTTATCAAGTTGTGACGTTCGGTTGGTCAAGTCCCACCCGAGGACCAAAGTACTAGTATTCCACATTCCAAGACAGGTTAAGCATTTCCGCAAAATGTTGTTTCTTTACGTATCTTAGATTGTCTTAAGACTCAAGTGGGCACTTGGTCTGCAATCAACACTTCTCTGTAGATTTTCTGACACCAGTCACTCTAGACACTAAGACAGGGCCAATGACCTGTCTCGTTTGAGAAATTGCAGAACCCTAACATGGGTGTTGGAATTACATGAAATCCATTCTGCATACTCCGAATGAGATGAATTCCTGTGGCCAGCTTGACTGTTTTACTCCAAAATACCTAGGATGAAGACAGAATTGAGCGTCTCGAGGGTGATTTCTATATTTTAAGTGAGTGGGAGATCATCATGAGATAAATAACTACCGGAACGTCAGTCTAGTGGCCATGCTTACGGCAGTGAAGCATTAGTGCCAACACTGATGTTGCTGTCTTTGATTATGATGGCCATAGCTTCCAAGTTGCTCTTCAGTCTTATCCCACACCGGTTGGTCTACCTTGACCTAGATTGCAACGAGTGTTGGAGCTGCACCATCCCATCTGACGATCAACAATGACCATCTTTCTAGGGTTCAAGGCCACTGTTGATTCTGTTGATCGCCAGAAACTGAAATGGTGTCTGCGGATAGAGGTTGCCTTATCCAAATTATTGTCCATCAAAAGCTCTACATGCCTCCTCCATGGACGCATAAATGTCTACGGCAAATTGTTCTGAGTTCATCACATCCAGTGATGTCAGTCGAGGGTGCCCTCTATCACATTTAGTCTTTAACTTCATAAACGCTATGTTGCTTGAGTCTTCTCTACTTGCCTCTAAAACCTCCGAGATCGAAATACCCCCGGGGTTTTCACTAAAAAAAAATTGAGTAAGCTGACAACAGTGCCCTTGGATCAGACCCTCTGGAAATGCAAACTATGTCAAAAAAACCTAAATTATTCTGCTACACAGTTTGGTATGCGCTTCATGCCTGGATCGGATTCAATCCAAATCTCATACTCACAGATGAACTGATTGATTTAGTGGATAAATTCGTCTATCTGGGTAGCTGCGTAATTCCCGGCAGACTGAGGAATCAGAAAGGCCGAGACAGCGTTCGCCGATACTCGTGTCGCCGACATGACATCAGTTTGACTGTCAACGTTAGAATGTACATTGTTGCGGTTCGATCTGTCATACTTCGTGGATCAGAGACGTGACAAGTGCGTGTAGAGCTTGGAATAATATATTGTGGTCATCAATGCCTCCAAAGAATCGCGCTGCTCTTATGGGAACTCCGGATCTGTGATGCTGAGGTACGCCAGATAGTCTTCAAGAAAGGTAACTCTCCCTCCATAAATCAGCTGATCGCACTACATAGGGACGCCACTAGGCCATGGACTTCGTATGCCAAAGAACCGTGTGCCTCGCTCGCCAGGCTGTTTTTCAGATGGAGACTACCGAAGGGCGATCAACTCATACCTTTACAACGAAGCAAGGAATCTCTTAGTATTCAAGTAGGCCGCGTTGATAACCGACGTTTCTCTGGAAAGGGAGCCCGGGACGAGGCAAACCAACGACTAGTGGTGGTTATGGATACGTCACAACCAACGATATGGAAGCACCACTGTTACAATCTGGTGTTGATGCCAAATGATTGTGATGACTACGCCATCGCGCCCGTGCATCGTTATCGTCCCTTTATTCCCATTATCCTCTGTGGACCAAACTGTAGCAACTGGAAGCAATGCACTATGGTACAGGATTTATAGCTGAAAGATTAACTGAAATGAGTTTTGAACACTTGTACAGTCGTCCAGTACGTAATTCAGTCACGGTGGATACCAAGACTAGAAAACTTCGGTTGATACTCTCAAGAGAAACCAGGACGAGGACAATGAGTTTCTGTTGGTTACCTCTCTTTAGGGAGGTCGCGCACTAGGTCGTGATGAACCGGGAAGGCGGCTATCGGTCCTCCAGGGGACTTAGTTATTTTAGAGCTCCTTCTGGCGAACTACTGAAGCCTATCATGAACAATTTCATTGGTTGAAGCAAACTGCCAATAAGTACATTAAATGTGTGCGGACAGGACTGAAGATGTCACGATGAAGAGCACGCGAGTGAAGCATCATCTGGATTTCACCAGAGGCTACTGACAATTCTGGACGCAACTCCTATTAATAGACCAATATTTCAACCAGAAGACGTGAGAGTCCTCTATGTGATAAGCAGAAAGCGATACACAAGGAAAGGTATCATAGATAGGATGCAAGTGTAATGAAAACAGCAATGTACGCCCACAACTAGCTTACCTGTATCAGCGTTTCGCTGAGTGGGATCATTTGAGGAAGTACCTCGGTCACGTGCAAATCTTGCAGTTCAAACCACTTGTTTGTACCTCGATGGAGTAGGTGAATCCGGTGAGTTCCGGAACCGGGAGTAGGTGGCCCATCATGTACAATATTTGCAACCAGATCGTACGTGGTGTACCTGAAATCAGTTGTAAAAACTACATAGACGTAACAATCCCAAGCAACCCGGTTGCTTAAACCATCACCAGCATAATCGACGGTAACCCCAGTATCATAGCTGCATTAGCTTGGGGCGAGATGGCCGAAGTGGTTAGAGCGCGAATTTACTGACCGGAAGGTCCGTGGTTCGAACCTGACCTCTGCCTCCCGACTTCCCCTGTCTAGGCTTGGGCAACCTGGCAGTATCCCAGCCCTCGTGCGACCTTCGGGTGGCATGGCAGTTAGGCACCGAAAGGGTGCTACAGCTGAACGATTAGTGTTTAACCATGTATAATCATAGGTTTTTATTATCACCTGAACAAGCCAAGAGGTGGTATGGAGGCGAAAGTGGGAAACAGAATGGGTTCAATATAAGCCGAACCCCAAAATTCTGAGACACTTACACCTCCAAATATTCATTTTGAATAGAAACTTTCAGAAGTAACACAATTTGAAAGCCGTAACCCACCGGCGTGGGTTACTGGCAGTTGAAGATTTGCTGGAGGTAGTTATGCACAATTCGCCATTCCAGTACACTGAGAATGACCTCTAAAAGCCAGAGGGGAAAATATTAGACTGGGTACTCCAACGTGTTATCACACTGCACCGTACAACTTAAATGCGATGAAAAAAGTTCCTTTTATCTTAAAAAAGAAAGAACGCAGTAATCTTACTTATGGTGAGCTCTACATTCCGCATCCAGAAGTTCCCCAAAATCGATGCTTTTTATGGGGAAATTGACTATGGTCGGATTTTTCTCTAACGTGAAAATGTTCTTCACAATCCGTTTCATATATAGAATCAGGTAAGGCGGCAGTCGACGCAATTCGAAGCGACGCATTACAGAATCTCGGTGTGTTTTATATTCTTTCTCCGTGGTTCCGTTGAACTTAGCCAGTAAAGTGGACAGGGACACTTGAGGAATGATGCTTTCCTTGTATTCGTCCAGGTACAACGGCGGGGGTGGAAGGTCACAGGTAAGGTAGAAGAATTTCGTCTCCACCGTTGACGGCTGTGGGTCGATAATCAGAAGGAAAAGGTAAGATGGATGACCCGGGAGCCGTGAAGTAGCATATGATAAAAATACGGCGCTAAGGCCCTTGCTTATTGGCAATGTTGTGGAATATAGGTAGCTCGAGTGCGCTGCTTAGTGGTTTTTGTTGCAATCAGACTGCCAAGCTCGGTGAGCACACCAACAATCAACCCTTGCTTATCTCTGACCGCATCAACAGAACTTTTGAATATCGGCTATCGGAAAGTGCAAATGCTGCTACAGCCCGTCGGGATATAACACTCAAAATATCGTAAAAGCTACACTTGGAAGTATCGCAGCTACAGTCTAGTAAAGCGTAGGCAGATACAATGAGCATGAGGGATACTTTTCAGACGAACCGAACTGTCGAATGAAAACAATTCAAGCGGAGAACCGCCAGCTCGGTCGCCTAAAACCATTCAAACCTCGGCAGAACCAGCCGCAACGGTTTCTGGATTACCAGCGGTGCGCTATCCGAGGCGAGAGTAAGTCGATACGTAAGTCAGTTGAAGAACCGTACTTGGGTCTTGAATCTTCGTTTCAGAGACAGCATATATCAACAGAAAGTGCGTCCAGCGTACATTCAAGAGCGGTCTGTTGCACAGCTTCATTCAGAATATGAACGTTGGATTCTGCCAGATGAACTAGGCGTCGGAGTTTGAAGAACAATTTCAAGGTTATGGCAGCTATGGTGCAGCGATAAGCGTAGGTAGTGCAACTAACGATAATTGGCTACAGACGGATCTGTCAGTTCTTAAGAACGGGCCTACGAAAATGTCGCAAGCAACGGATGGATAAGGAGGATACAGGAAGAAAAGGGTGGTAGCCTGCTCGCACTTAACCGTCTGTGGGGCAACCCGGTTGATGATACCATGCGATAACCCATGTGGTATGGGGTCATTTGCAACTGTGCAATTCATGGCTTTACATCGACTAGGATATTTCCACGGCACCTATGCATAGAAAGAGGACGAGTAAAGCCCCCAATCAAATTATCTGGCACAAAAGCCTAACCGCAAAGTAGCGGTGTTTGGCGTAAGACCGCAAGAGCAGCTTAAATTTTTAAGCAACCACATTTTAAGCCAAAAACGCTCCTACACCGAACCTGCAGGACCAGGAGACCGTGTTAGTCGAACTTCTACCCATCGGTCAATCCGGTATGAGAGGCTCTGTAGATGTGACACATATTCCTCGCCAGAGTTCAGTGGGTTATAGAGGTGCACAAACCATCAAGTTAGTCTCTTCACGACCTACACATAGTTACGTTCAAACCAGAGACCCTATCCTAAGTCGTCAATCAACCTTACCGCTTCAGAAAATCTAGGATGTAAGACATATCAGATGACGAATTCCACCAAAATTATTCCAGTTTCCAAAAGGGACTTTGCAAAAGCAGAAATTACCACGGCACCAATCTGCTATCGGACCCATCCAAGCTGTTCGAAATCATCGTTCTTTGCCGTCTTACTGAATACCGGGAACAATACATCCGTGAGAAACGGAAGGCGGTGATGCACAGATGTTTTTCCTGTGACAGTTGCCTACCAGTTGCACTACCACGCCTACCGTCAGCCCGCTATTCCTGTTTTTTAATCAAGTTGCTACGGTCACAATTTGGATGTAGATGAACAGGAAGGGTGTACACGAAAAGTCTGTGAAGATCCTTCAAGCACACCTCCGGTCAAGTACGAATCTATGGCCAGCTGTCGCGCATGGTTAACATCACTAACGGAGTAAGACTGTTCATTACCACTGTTTTCGTTTATCTTCGCTATCGGTGAAATCATCCAATATGCGACGGAAAACCCACCGTGTGGAGATATGGCGCTGCTTTAGATAATAGGCCGGAAGATCTAGAGTACGCAGACAATATTGCTTGACCTGAGACACGGCCCCAAGTGGTACACCTTACGCTAGACAACCTGGAAGTATCAGCCCAACACTTCAGAGTGCGCCACGCCCTTTGTGAATGTAAGGTGAATCATTTGATTGGTACGATCTGGTTCTACTACTCACTCTTGCAAACGACATGCTAAGATGTACTGGCAAGCTTATTTATCTGAGGAGCTGCTTTAACTCCACTGGCGTCAGTGAAGAGATTGAAAATCGAATAACCAACGGTCTGGTACTTTCACAAGCTCACAAAACTTTCGGGTCCTCAAAGATCTCGGCATCAGATAAAAAATCGCGTATATAACGCCCCGGGCACGCGCAGCTCTGTTGTGGGTCAGTGGGATCTGCTCTTTATGTGCCAAAGATACCCAACACTGCAACGATCACCGAGGGAGGAGTCGCTCGCTAATGGTAGGGACATCATGTGAACGATGAGATATGCTGATGTGTTGGTGTGTAGCACGTCCCAGTAAATGTTATGAGTGTGATTGCCGGATACAAAACCCCCCGGTGGTTGAACGTCTTTCGAATACCAGCTCACCGCCTAGCTTGACGGGTTTTAATCGCTCGACCAGGTATCTACCAAGAGAAACAACCAGGAGGACAAATGCCATGGCAGTAAATGTTAGGGCCTAAACAAGAACTGCATAGACGGTCCATCGCGTCTCCGAAAATAGGGGCGTAGGGATAATGCGAATGATTACCACAAGCAGCGGAGCATAAACTACCGATTTGCGCTCCAAGGTTCGCCCTATATCCATGCTTTTTCCATTTTCTGCATTCTTACGTAATGTTGCGTGGCCCACAGGCATAATACTGTGTACCAATGTCAACACTGAGGCTTCTTTCGCTGACGAGATGCACAAAATGTCACCGTCACCCGTTAATGCTGTTTCAGGGATATTGCACTTTCTTGGTCGGTAGTCTTTTGATATGTCTTACACGAATGTACTCAGATATAACAGTCACTCGATATCAAGGCAGTCCCCTTTTCTCCTTTTCTCCAATACCATGCCTTTTTATGATGGTTTGGCGGTTGGTTTCTAAACTTGTGACAATGATACTAGTGAGCTAACTTTCTATCGTTTTCGAACCATGAAGTTTAAAGACAAATAGGCGTGCGTCTGACTACAATACGCATAATAGCTGTAGTTATGGTAACAAAACAAACAAAAACTACAAACCAGTAGAGCTTCCAAAAAGTGAACCACTCATACGGAACTAGACACAACACATTACCATGTACTCTGGGTTGTCAACCAGAGTAGCCTTTTCTTCCTCACTCATATTTACAGGCATTATCTTTCGACTATGGACCCGCATTGTTCCGCGCAGTGCACGTGAAACTACCGTCCTCTCAGGAGTCGCTTTTGAACCGGGTTTGATCGACAACCTTTTCCGATGTAGAGCGAGATCGAGAGCGTTGAGTAACCAGGAGAGGAATTCAACGGCATCACCTTGTTCGGTGAACTGAAAGCGCTTTCTGCTGCATAAGACGACCGCCTGAAGGTATGGGAATGGTGATGGTTGAACAGGTTGAAGTGAAGCGAGATGACAAACAAAACATAAAAAACAAACAGTGTTTCGCACTGTCACTGAGCAGAGCACTGAAGGTGTCGTATGATCGAGGAGCTTTACACCAAAATCTGAAAGGTCAAACATACAAAAGTGAACAGATGGACACGATAGGCTGAAAACTCTTCACGTAGGTTTTTCACGAGAACGGATTACAGCAATGTTGCCAATTAGATTAGTATTACAGATGGGATGAACCTTCTTTGGACTCCAGTAACACCTGAATAGATACATCGGGCCACCTATCACATAATTGACCGAAGAATAGACACAGTAGGCCATTAAGGTCGTCGGACAAAACTAGGCTTGCCCCTATGCATATTAGTCAGACCTAGCTTGTAGTTTATTCATCAATCCATCAGATGAGATTCAGTTTTGTATAACCTTTGGCAAAACAACATACAATAATAACGCGGTATAGAGACGACGCGTCACAGTAGAGGATCGTCCACAATTCTGGTGCGAAGTCGCTTTCCCGCGCTGAAGTAACCGAACTTCAGCGCTGAAAATGAACAAAAATCCCGTTTTTTGGCCAAAATATCGTTACCGCTTTATACACAGCATCTCACTTCGCCCCACAGAGTGCACGTTCGCGAATGCAACAAAAGATGTTTTACACGCTCTTTCACAAAGATTTCGTTTGAAGGTGACGTTAAGTAACAAACTCTGTCGTATTGGAAACTTGGTCATGCGGTCATACTCGAGAAAGCATCCTTACCGGAACATTCGACACACTGGGATGGAACCATGTTTCATTTTCATGTGCACAATACGGAACAAACTGATCAAACCATGGCCCCCGTTGGAGAGGGCATCCTTGGGATCGGTCAAGAGTACTCTTTCGTGCGACGACTGTCGATGACCCACGTAGTCTTTCGAAACGTGAATACGTCTGAAACGTTTGTTGCCACCAATTCTTGCCGTAAATATATACTGCATTAACCGAGCCATCCTCGATTATTGTTTGGATTCCTCAAATAAGACGTGACTTTCAGAGTGAACCGAATGGTAACATTCACCCTTGGTGAATTCAAGCAATCATGAATAGGCTGATACGACAGATTCAAAACCCTAGTGTTCCATTAACACATTAGTTGCAGTTGATTGTGTGATCTGTAGAATTCATATTTGCATCACCCTTTTTAAAAGTCCTCTCCAAATGGTGGCGGAATTACTCTGCTGCATCCATATCAGAAGGTGGAAAGATTTGAGTTCCGCTCTTATGGGAGTGGACTAGCAGTGCAAATCTTTGGGTCCATCGGCTCGAGCACCTCCCAATTCGGGGCTTCATGGGCTATTCTGTTGCGTTTTGCAACCAAAACACCGTGCACATGATAAGTTGTGACAGAATCGCACACTTTCTCATTGTTCCCATAGGTCGTATGTAAAATCGCTTGAATTACTTGTTCACCGGTTTTTAATGAGCGAAGTTTCACCAGTATCTGAGTACGCCCAACTTCACGGCCTTCCGGGGCTTGTCTGAGAAAAGCTTGGTTGCTCCATTTATCGACGACGTTACCATTGATTGCTGCATGATAGGATGACGAGCGACAAGTCGGATGCCGACCGGGATGAGTTGGTTTTCGTTAGGCAGACATTAAAAAGTTGTCCAGAAAGTCTAGAATCCGACCGAATGTTCGTCAGTTCCTAGTTCAAATGTGAACACATCATTATGCAAAGTGTTGGTAAAAGTGAACAGGTAACGATAGAATCCTTATCGAGTGATCACAAATCCATCATCCACATACCTTTCACCAGACACCACCCATGAACCGAACTATCAAAACAGACAAAAACATATTGGAGAATATCGTGATTTTGTTGACAAACCGCGATTAGTCACATTGTGCTAAGTTGACGTGTCTTCACTTAACAACAGTGAGCCCATAAGTGACAGTATTGCCATCCGAAGAAGTTTACCGGACGGTGATGGCAATTCGGATTCGCGCACTACCCTAACTCCACAAAAAATTGTGATGGATATCGAATTATAAACCGGAGGTCCAGCTAGATTCCAGGTGAATCCACCGTCAAAACCATATTGATATGCAAATAAGTGTCATGCTGTATGCACAAACTAACGAAGTCACGCAAACAGTAGCGAGTATTATTTTGGAGGTACGCGTGGCCGAAGGACGATGAGTCAGCTGAATGCCTATCACGTGACGTATAACAAGTTTGTGACCATTCCGGAAAGGACTTTACGGTCACACAATGGTGAATGGGGTCAAAGCAGGTTTTGATCATTTCCCATAGACCAGACACCAATAATCTATCAATCCGTCGGAGCACAAGTGATGCGATTGGTAGGTATTTTTTTAACAGTTTTGGAGGAATGGGCAGCGCTTAGCGGATGGAATGTATTGGTATTCTAGGAAGTTGAGACTCAGGAGGCACCTGCAGAGAAACGGCGAGCAAAATGAGATGATGCTTCTTCAGGGGATAAGTGTCCCCTCTCCCAGTGGTGAGGGTGGTACTCCCTGGTGCAGGGATTATTGCTGTTATCGGAAACCAATGTTGATTCTAGTTTCCGCCTTATAACTTAATCAGAAAAAGCTCTATCAGCCCGGCAATAGACACTTAAATTCTCGAAAACGATTGACGATAACGGGGAGAATTCGGATGTCATAGACACTGCTAGAAATCTAACATGTGTCACGTTTGAATTTCCCTTCACACGACAAAACTTGGGGCGAGATCTGTATGTCCTGGTATTGTCGAATGAACGTCCAATGAAATTCGAAGAACTGTGAAGTAAAAATAGCTCCCAGTTGGTAGTTGAAGTGGTCAGTATAGATGATGGTGGGAAAAATATGTTATTATCCACGGTAAATACAATCCTTTAACCCGTCCTGGGGGATAGCCTCTCTATATCGGGTTGAATAAACGTGAACTGTGACTGGTGGCGAATGGCGGTGTCCTGAAAAGGAATGGCACATTTTGGGAAAATACCGCGTGGCACAAGGCAAGCATCTACATTAATGAACAAAATAGTTTCAGAAGGAATAACGAGTTTTCTGTAGCCCTAGCACTATTCAGCACACACGTCGACATTGTTACGGGTGGCATGGGACACAAAACGAACTGAACACAAACCGAAGAAAACGTCAATCCGTGAGAACATTAGTTTCTATAAAGACTCGCCGAATCAGCCTTCACCGGGGACTATAAAAGTTAAGCAACCACTGGTTGTTCAAACTACATCGTCAACCAAACACTTATGAAGCGATAACTGATAAGGCTATTGAAGCGGAAACATTCGGGATACCTGAAGGAATTCGTGTGGAGAGACATGTGTCTTGAAGTTACGTGGATTCCAAAGCTTGCGAATCAACTCCCCGAAACGCTGTACCAGTAAATGCATTTGATCACTAGAAGTGGTGCTCATGCCCCGATAGTTGACGGCATTGAGGAAGTAGTCGCGAAGTGGACTGACGTGAGCCAGCATCTGTAGTATCACATTGCAGTAGTCGTTCGCCTGGGAAAGCACGAAAAAATGATTGGGGGACGTACAGTAATATGAGGAAAATGAGAATCCAATAAAAAGGCAACAACGAGAAGGATAAATATTACCTTGATATTGTTCAAGCCGACAACGCCTTGGTAATAGGTAAGTCCATTATAGGCTCTAACCATACGATTATTTGTGTCCAGAGAGGAGATTTCGGCGGCGGTAAAGATAGGATTTAGAAGATAGGTAATATCTTCCAGTGAACCATCGATAATTTCGTAGTCGTCCGGGAGACAATAGAAACGATGGGTTTCGAGATTGAGAAACACGTGATGTCCTTCGCTCACACTGTGTGTGTAGGCGTGTGTGGACGTTCCGCGACCCTGGATAAGGAATCAGAATGATTTGAACAGGGTTTGGTTAGTCTGCGTGCATGAAAAATGGATACGGCCGTGAGCAACAGCAACGAAAAAATTGAAATAGATCTCGACAGTATAGACTGAGAGTGGACTTCATGAAACTGCATCTTACTATTTACCCTACTTGATGAATTTAACGTATTTTCCTTCCAAGTGTTACTGCGTAAATGCGTTACCTAACAGCTGGGGAAAAGCGCTTCGTAAACTCAATGAACTTATAAACTAGAGCGACACAAGCCGTATCCAGGATCTGTGTACGTGGTAAGCTCCGGCGATGGCGGAATTTGACAAATCTGGCCCCAAAGGTCTCACAAAACGGGACGATTTTCTTGGGTAGTTAATTGTAACCACTGATAACAAAAGGGGGCCTCTTCATCCAGTTGTCTATAAAACGCCGAAATACCTAATATCTAATGACAGTATTATGAGTGTGATCCTGTCCGTCATGAAGAGACTGGATCGTACCGTGGTATGGCGGTGTGTATACCTCGGCGACCCATTGAGCTATATAGGGGGGTATCCGACATTCGCAATCCAGTTGTCTATAAAACGCCGAAATACCTAATATCTAATGACAGTATTATGAGTGTGATCCTGTCCGTCATGAAGAGACTGGATCGTACCGTGGTATGGCGGTGTGTATACCTCGGCGACCCATTGAGCTATATAGGGGGGTATCCCCGCGACATTCGCAGTGCCTCATACCAGGTTGGTCAGTGGGTAAAGGCCTGACCAACACAGTCTCCTGGCCCTCCAGGTTGGGGGCGACTTGTTCTATAAAATGCTGACGCATTTTCATTAAATGCCGAACACCGCTGCCCTGCGGGTAGCCTTTGAACCAAAGGCTTTGGCTGAGGACCCAAATCGTCCTCCTGTGTATGTGCGGGAAAGCTTGCGAATCAACTCCCCGAAACGCTGTACCAGTAAATGCATTTGATCACTAGAAGTGGTGCTCATGCCCCGATAGTTGACGGCATTGAGGAAGTAGTCGCGAAGTGGACTGACGTGAGCCAGCATCTGTAGTATCACATTGCAGTAGTCGTTCGCCTGGGAAAGCACGAAAAAATGATTGGGGGACGTACAGTAATATGAGGAAAATGAGAATCCAATAAAAAGGCAACAACGAGAAGGATAAATATTACCTTGATATTGTTCAAGCCGACAACGCCTTGGTAATAGGTAAGTCCATTATAGGCTCTAACCATACGATTATTTGTGTCCAGAGAGGAGATTTCGGCGGCGGTAAAGATAGGATTTAGAAGATAGGTAATATCTTCCAGTGAACCATCGATAATTTCGTAGTCGTCCGGGAGACAATAGAAACGATGGGTTTCGAGATTGAGAAACACGTGATGTCCTTCGCTCACACTGTGTGTGTAGGCGTGTGTGGACGTTCCGCGACCCTGGATAAGGAATCAGAATGATTTGAACAGGGTTTGGTTAGTCTGCGTGCATGAAAAATGGATACGGCCGTGAGCAACAGCAACGAAAAAATTGAAATAGATCTCGACAGTATAGACTGAGAGTGGACTTCATGAAACTGCATCTTACTATTTACCCTACTTGATGAATTTAACGTATTTTCCTTCCAAGTGTTACTGCGTAAATGCGTTACCTAACAGCTGGGGAAAAGCGCTTCGTAAACTCAATGAACTTATAAACTAGAGCGACACAAGCCGTATCCAGGATCTGTGTACGTGGTAAGCTCCGGCGATGGCGGAATTTGACAAATCTGGCCCCAAAGGTCTCACAAAACGGGACGATTTTCTTGGGTAGTTAATTGTAACCACTGATAACAAAAGGGGGCCTCTTCATCCAGTTGTCTATAAAACGCCGAAATACCTAATATCTAATGACAGTATTATGAGTGTGATCCTGTCCGTCATGAAGAGACTGGATCGTACCGTGGTATGGCGGTGTGTATACCTCGGCGACCCATTGAGCTATATAGGGGGGTATCCCCGCGACATTCGCAGTGCCTCATACCAGGTTGGTCAGTGGGTAAAGGCCTGACCAACACAGTCTCCTGGCCCTCCAGGTTGGGGGCGACTTGTTCTATAAAATGCTGACGCATTTGCATTAAATGCCGAACACCGCTGCCCTGCTGGTAGCCTTTGAACCAAAGGCTTTGGCTGAGGACCCAAATCGTCCTCCTGTGTATGTGCGGGGCCCTGGCAGTATCCCAGCCCCCATACAACCATGACATTTACAACCAACAATACTCTCATGCCACATTGGCCGTCGCGTGGTGTCACCAGCCAGGTCGCCTTACTTGCTGCATAGAGCAGGACGGCTAAGGGGAAACAGCATGACAGACACTTCTCTTCTTAACCTTTTACGTTTTCGCTCTTCTACCCTATCCCACCCAAATTTTAATACCCTCTTAGAAGGTCCACTAGGACTGTCGCCTTACTTGCTGCATAGAGCAGGACGGCTAAGGGGAAACAGCACTACTGACACTTCTCTTCTTAACCTTTTACGTTTTCGCTCTTCTACCCTATCCCACCCAAATTTTAATACCCTCTTAGAAGGTCCTGGTACTAGGACTGACCGTTCTGCTCGCACTGCATTACACTCAGCTGCATGCTCTGTAAGTCAGAGTTCAGCAACAACCTTAAACACTTAGAAGTTTGTTTTCAAACACCGAAGGCCTGTCTACTTAGCCGCATTTAATGTTCGCACACTGCAGCAAGACAACAGGTAGCTCTTGCTCGTACGTTGGATTCCCTCTGCATTGATGTATGTTGTACACCAGAAACAAGGATGCAGGACGCAAGTGCTGTGATTGAACTGATTGCCCCCTAGCCCTCTTCCAGGTTCCGGCTCTGCACCTTTGGTGATGCAGAGGCCGCTGCAGTTGGATATGCTAGGGTGAGTATTGTATTGAGCGAACGAGCGGAAGCACCTCTACTGGATTGTATACCCGGTGATAGTCGCGTCTGTACGGTTCGTTTGGCAATGTCTGTGGGAGAATCTAGAGGAAATGAGGTCCATCGTACCCTGCTTACGCCCCAACTGACTGTAGTTCTGAACCTAACAAAGACAGTTCCTATGACGCTCTAGGTGCCCTTCTACAGCGGGCTAAAAACTCATATATCGTTGAGGCTGCTGGTGACATGAAAGCTCAGGTAGGTAGACTAAGCGCTGCTGAGGCCCGATTGGGTGGTCGTTTTCGATTGGACACGAGATGTACGGACAACGGAGATCGTTTGCTTCAGATGTATGCCGATCACAAACTGTTCCTTTGTAGTACGAATTTTCTGAACAGCAGAAATCACTTGACAACGCGCTGTCGACCAAGAAACCAGCCACGAATCCGAATACACCACATCGCCGTCAGTTATCGCTGGCTGCCATGCCACCCGAAGCACGAGGGCTGGAATACTGTCTGGTTGCCCAACCCTAGATAGGGGAAGAAGCAGAAGTCGGGTTCGAACCACGGGTCGTCCTGTCAGTAAATTCGCGCTTTAACCAAGGAGCCATCTCGCGAGGGTCGATCGCTGCTTGCCGCTTCTTCTGGAACACCAGCGTGGACTCCGACCAAGCACTTGTACACTGATGGTTTCCATTGCGCGCACACCTGGATTAACCATTGAAAAGCTAGTGGACCCATAAGTCAAACAAAACTATCAAAACCAGCTTTTCGAACGCCTGCCGGACGGTCCGATGTCAGATATAAATGGCTACTGGGAAAAATATCTTAAGCGCTGGTCAAAAACGGAACTTCTGTTTGCGGTACAACCCAGCCAACATCATCCACACATTGCATCTCTGATAGGACCCTGTGTTTGCTAGAGGCCCGAAGACATTCCTCCTGATCGCAACCATAACTCCATCCGACGCCAAGAAGCTTAGTGGACCCGAAAGGCCGAAGAAATAGAAAAAGAAATAAATGCTGGAATCATCCGCAAATCGTTCCACTTGATTCGTGGACTGGTCTTAGGTAACCTCTTTCTCACTGCAATAATCAAGGACCAAAATGGTTCCCTGATATGCAGCAAAGCAGAACGTCTGGACCGCTGGGAACACCAATTCAAATAGACACCTGCTACCTCCAATCCGGAACACTTGGCTTTAACAGAAAGGTGGACCAGAATACGGAGCCACCCTCAGTCTCTACTTAGGCGTCACTGCGCTGCTGGTCCTGAAGACCTTTCACCCGCTCTTTTCAAGGATGTTGGTGGGTCTCTCAGACTAACTATCTAGCATCTTTGGGTCTATCTGGAAGAAACAGACCATCCCAGACAACTGGGGTGAATCGATAGCAGTGTCCATTTTCAAAAGGGGTACTCGCAGTGAGTGTAGTAACCATAGGCGTTAGTTCGACTCCTGTCGTGTCAAGGGTTCTGGCATCACTAATTATTCGTCTTATTATGACACGCAAGACCTTGACTCGTGGGGAACAAGCGCGATTTGGACCGGATAGAGGCTGCGTTGGCCCCATCTCCCCACTCACCAGGTGTTAGAACGCCACATGTACAGAGAACCCACAATCTTGGTGTTTCTTGACTTCAAGAGTGTGTTCGGTTCTGTCGATCACTCAATGGAGTTAACTACACTTGCTCAACAGAGTGTGCCCCAGGTTGTGAGCATAATCCTATCCCTATATTCACATATATCTGGGTGTATGAGTATGGCGAGCTCTCCAAAAGCTTCCCTATAAAAAGTGGTGATCGATAAGATTCTTTACTCCTTCCATTCTTGTTCAACTTCGTAATTGATGAAATAATGAGGCGAAGACTGGACGGTATTCAAAACCCCGGCGTTCAAATTGTTGCTGGTGAAAGCCTTGTCGATCTGGACAGACGATACCACCCTAATACTTGAAGACCGAAGCGAAGCCCAAGTCCTGTTGAATAGACTGACCAGCATCACACCTTCCTTTGGCATGCGCCTTGCACCTTGAAAAGCCATGTTCCGGAACGTGCAACCCTTGAACATACTTTTCACAGTTCAAGGAGAATAACTGGAGTTTGCGGAAATTTTTACATACCTCAGAACTTAACTCTGAGGAAAATGTGTCTGATGAAGTCAGTGCAAGAATCTCAAAGGCTTGAGTAACGTTTGCTAAGTTGCGTCAATTGTAGCGCCAAGAAGTCATATCAATGGGTCACGTGGCCAGTTTACCTTGAGTAACGTTTGCTAAGTTGCGTCAATTGTAGCGCCAAGAAGTCATATCAATGGGTCACGTGTGCCAGTTTACAATAAGGGATACGTTGTTGTAGGGATGCGAGACGTGGCCTATACGGACACATGATGTGAGGCGTTTTCAGGTTTCCGACCACCGATGCCTCAGAAGCGTCGTTGGAGTTGAATGGCACCGACGGGATGATTAGAAAACGGGTATTTGGTTGTGCGATGGAAATCATCCAACACCATTAGCTGCGGTGGCTCGGTCATGTGCTATACATGCCGAAACACCATCTATCGAGACGAGTGTTGTTCCCCGTGCCTCCTTCGGAATGGCGCAAACCGCGAGGTGGACAATGTATGCCTCGGCAGAAGGGCATGAAAAAGGTCACAAAGAGTTTAAGTGTTGTTCGTGTTGTGCAACTTCCATGATAGGGTCCCCATGACCCCGTCTGTGCTTTGCTGGAGATATTAAAAATGGCGGCTGATTGACGTCAATCGCGTTCGTGCAGTCAATTTCCTTCCAGACTGTCTGATTGAGCGCTTGGAATTGTAAGCACCTCAGAATGCTCGACGTAGGCTTTAGACCCCTCTTTCACACGCACTCTTTTTCTCTTCCCTTCACTCTAAGGCTTCAAATATAATTTGATGGGCTTTAAGATTGTACGGCAGTGAAGCATCTGTGTTAACACTGACGTTGCTGTCTCTGATGGTGTGTCTGAATTTCCGAGAGAGAAAAGCAATTTGTTCAGCAGCCGCGCGAAACCGCAGAGAAGGCAAAACAAGGTATAGCAAGAAAGAAACCAACGAGCTTACTCGGGGGAGTAGCGCCTCCTGAAAAAACAATTGGCTACACCTACGGCAGACATTCGTGTGACTTGTGGTAAGCTGATCAAATAAAAAAATTATACAGACCACGAAATGACTGTTCGTTGAGCTCACCAATTTGCTTTCGTTGTCATTAGCGGAGATATAACAAGTGCGCATCTGGGTGAGGCCCACCCAGTAGCTCCGTTTCGGTATATACCTGTTATGTGAATTTAAAGAAGTCCGGGGACCGAAATATTGCTAGATCGCCCAGGCCGACAAGGAGAACCGAAAGATCAAGGTTGAACTCGAACCGCAGGCATATTGGTCAGCAGCTTTGCGACTTAATAATCCAGTCACCCCATGCCAAGAAGCAGCACCCATGTAATATAGAATCAAAACGGAAAGCCGTTCCTCCCTGACTAGAACAATTGAACGACTAAAATCTTGTAACTCCGTGACAAATGCCTCTGTACGTGAAATCCGCCTTCTGGAATACTGAAAATGAGTCAACCGCTTACACCTAGTGATAGACCTAACCATTACTAGAAAATCTACCAAAAATAACTCACTGAAAACCCAGAGACCCGTGGAATACAATCTGGCGGTACTATTTGCAAATCTTCCTGCCTCATAGGCTCGCAACTTAAACAGTACGAGACTGGCGGCTTGGTGAGCTGTAAAACGCCTGACTAAGCATTACAGTTACAGAACTCACAATCCCCGGATACGGAGCAACATTACGAGGAACCGTGTTTAAAACATAGATGACAAAGCTGCCTTCTTATCCGACGGGGGCGAGGTGGCTGTGGTTAGAGCGCAAATTTGTTGGCCACAAGGTCCGTGGTTCTAACCTGACCTCTGCCTCTCGGCTTCCCCGGTTTAGGCTTGGGCAACCTGGCAGTAACCCAGCCCCAGTGCTTTCTTCGGGTGGCTTGGCAGCTATCCTATCCAACTACCTATCCAGCGATAAACAGCGGGAAATAAGATGCACGCGAATGTTCCATGTAGTGGATGCGGAAGACTTTGTTTGAAACCCAAGGATAGCACGCACCAACTGGGACAGGCAGTACGCTTCAAAGGCGTTTGAAAAAAATCTGGTGGGCCGACAAAGTGAGAAAGAGCAGTGTTCAGAAAGCCGTCGAGGTAACTGGCATGCTGACCAAACATGTAACCTTCCGGCATCCCTAAAATGTGGAAGGTGTGGCTTCAGAACTGGTAAGACGCAGTTTAATGGCATTGGAAAGCCTGAAGACCCTGTACCAACGTCTGGTCAATGCCACTCTCAAGCCGCAGGTTCGACTCACATACTTAAAAACTGTTATGAGCCATCCACAAACGAACGACACCGACGACCCTTAGCAGGAAACACGATTAGCGAAGCCTCGTTTGGCTCGTCGCTGCATCTAAATCTGGATTGAACCGTTTAAGCACCCAGTTATATGCACAGCCGTAGGTTTAAGTGGGCATCTTAAATGGCACCATCCCCATTTGAGGGTCATATGAACTGTCGTTGTGTTCACCAGCCCTCGGTGGATTGTGGCAACTGAGATCGGTTGTGTTGGTACGTTTGTCCAGGAAATTGTGGATGGGTTCCGGTTCTTAGTTCTACCGATTTTTCATCCACAACATAACTGGGTAAAAGCCGTACTTGTGTCGCCAAATTTTGAACCCAGTGGTGACCAGCAAAAACTATTCCTGGAAACTACACGATAGCCTCGATTGTATTTAGCGGCACGTTATGACGAGTTTCCAAATTTCGTGGCATCCGAAGGCTGTGTTTGTAAAAAAATAAAGAAAAGCACTCGATATTTTGTGGTAATCAGTTAATACAATACCTCGCACTGTTGGGGTGGTCATCCGAGTTTCACATTTAAGTGCTTTTGAAGTTCGTCTGAGGGCGACTTGTAGTAACCCAAAATACTGATACCCATTAAAGTTCACAAATAGGTTTATTTGCTATGCAAAACATCGAGGTAAGTTTCTTTTGCGCCGCTAACCCGCTCACACCCACCGTTGCCACTCAACCCAGAACTACGAGCTGTTTCGAACATTTCCCGATCCGAATATACAAATCTGCGGATTCCGCCCGTGTACACATCTGTTGAACATATGGTGCAGGTGTGTCCACTAGATGCGGAGCGTCGAGCCAAAGATCAATGATAACAGCAACCTGTGCCCAATTGTGGTGAGCAAGCACAAAAGCACCCGATGTTCGAATGTCGATGAAGACACCTCAGTTTGTGATTTGCGGCGCTAGAGCTGAATCCTCTGGTTCTAATCTGGATTTGATCGGCTGGTTTCCTGCAGTGCTCTGGTGGTCATGGAGTCGACAAGGTCAAACCCCGCTTTTACCAGGCTCTTGAATGATAAGGCTAACAGCAGAACATTGATGAAACGGACTTGAGACCGAGGATCTGTTGGAAGTGTTTGTACGGATTGGATTTTCTAAGCTAAACCCACAGGGTTTACTAAAGACCCACCTGGAAGTATTTCCCACAGACAAGGCACGCGTACACGTTGAGATGGGAAAGGGAAACGGAACATAGTTTTTCAAAATCGAAATCCAACATATTGCGACTTATTGTGTCTAAATATGGGCAGCTTCGGCTACGAACATCCTCGCCATTAGCGTTGATTACTGGTCCTTGTTTAACTTCAGGTACTTCGTCGTCTTCATCTTCTGCCTAAAAGGTAAGCTGGAGGGAAACACTCAAACCTGAGGTATTTCATCTTCCTTCTTTTGCCTTTTTTCTTTGCCATGACGCTTCTCGCTCCTTCGCTTGAGAAGCACTGAGGGTAGCATAAGTAAAAATCCACAGTTAGCCTACGCGACAAGAGCGATGGCCGCAACGGGAAAAACGTGAAAGTTAACGACCTGATTGGTCGATTCCGCACTCAGAGCTCAGCCCTAACAAGCCGAAGGCCAGACTCGAATGTTGCAATTGGCCTCCCAGATTCGTGCTCAAGTGGGAGTCAAAAGGTTTCGCAGACTCTGTGCATTGAAATGGTTGAATCGGCCGGGAAACGGACAAGACGACCAAGACTACCGCAGCTGGATTCTTCTTCTCGCTCAGCGGTTTCGGTTCGCTTGGCGTGCGTGCATGTGGCACTGCGACGTGTCTTGGATGAGAGCAGCCCTGACAGCCTGTACCTATGTTTTTGTTTTGTTCATTAGGCACATTTGGATGCGGGTAAGGCGACTACCATCCGGTTCGACCATAAAGGACACCGCAGCACTTGTGAAGGTCGGCAACGACCGAAGATGTGACATCTCCTTCAGGGAAAAGGCGCACAAATTAGTCGCAGAAACGAAAGTCGGCACCTGATGCGCGTGTTGTGGACAGCGTGGATAGCAGTCCAATTTCAAAGTTATTTACGGCTGTTGCTGCATTTCTCTTCACGGGATTTGGCAGGGTTGCACACCCGCAAACTGCGTTTCAGTGGGTAGGGTCCGCCAAAATAGATTGATTGGTTTCCACTAGGTAGAGCGATCCTTCGCCGCACACAATATGTACTCTCTAATCTCATCGGTGAACCACACTTACTAGTCACACATCTTCCTCGGCCTGCCGGACCATGTTGTCATGGAAGAACACTTTCAGTAAGTAACCTCGAGTGCTGTGACTTCCCAGAATTTGCACGGCAATTTTCGTCAAGCTGCTTAATTTTAAGGGCAGCACTGCCAAAAAAGCAACCGTACGTAAATGTTCTAAATCGCTTGCGACAATACCACCTGCGCCGTCAGACTGATGGGAAATATTATAACTATCACTAGATGGAGTAAATATTATGGAAATATTAATGATAGCAGCAACATGAAAAATTTAGACAAGCTTCCAGAACATGATGGACTTGCATGTTTGGAGGTTCATCTGGCGAATTTGAAATTATTACGCCGTAATATTCGTACGCCGAGGATATCTCCTGTACGTGATACCTAATAATTCCGATCCGATCAGGTGAACTGGAAAGGCAGACCCAGATAGATAAGACCAACTTGAAGTATTTTGAGGAAACGTATTTGGAGGCAGGCCTAAGCCCGCTGGGTCGACCGTGGCAGGGAGCCCCCCAAAAAACGAATTTCGATTAGAAATCCACCCGGGAGAGAAACACAAGCAATCTTAACGAAGACCTAAGGAAATTTCTGGAATCCGTGATCACCCAAACAAAGCAGATGGGAGTATATATAGCTCGGTTATATCAAGGCGAACGAATGGCAAGAAAGCTTCCGAGTACTTACTTTGGTCGGGTATAAGACACCGCACAAGTGGAATTTGACGTACAGCCCGATCCTCAACCACATACCCAGCCACTATCTGAAATCTAAGCTTGGATACGGGAAACGTTTACATAAAGGTTCAGCATTTGACAGTATTTATTCAAAACCTGAAAATCTCCCAAGAGTCTCAGTTCTTCTAAACTTTGTCTAAGAGTACAGAAGGCCTGCCCTTGGCGCAGAATTCGTGTTTTAAGTGGCTGTGTCTCAGCATGATGTCTCCGTGGTTACGGTGGGGAATTTTGTGGAAACTTCTTTCTACGTGGTTGTATTGGAAATATTCTGAAGGAGTACGTGAACAATAATTACATCGTCTTTGCCCGCGCAAAATCGTCATGGACGCGTACAGGGAAAGCGTTCCCATACTTGAAGCGACAGCCTCGTCAGACAAAGCCAAGGAAGTCGTTGCAGCTAGCAGACTTAGTGAGTTTGTAAATGGTATTCCACATACTCTATTGGATACGTGGACAACCCCGCAGTTGAATATCTTGGGTGAGTCAGCTGCGGCTGCTGGGATAGTTTGGATTGGCCAGGGAATCTTGATAAATAAAGAGCACCGTGGATCAAGAATATTCATGGGTCCATCGAAGGCATACGGTCTTTCATCGCTGCCACTTGGGCCATGCAATAGGACACCCGTGTGTAGACTGCGTACTCAAGATCGGAAAGTATGAGAATGGTATTTCAGAGGACACTAAAGAATAAGTTTGACTGCGGCCCAAAATAGTAGGCAGCTAGTAGTGGTTACAATAAACTGATGTAGTGAATTAACACCGCTCTATTCGAGAAACGACAATCTAAATCTTTTTGGGAGACGTGACAAACGGTGCATGCGTTGGCTGCATACCGGTTTTACGATTTGTGACCATAAATAACGTTCAACAACTGAATGGTGTGCCATCACAGTCATAGTTAGTTATACAAGAACATCTAAGTCAGTGTCGGTCATAACTTGTCCAGAATGTTTATCCTAGACAATCACTTATATTCAGATAGTTTAGACATGGCTGTGGAGGTGAAGACGGGTGGCAATACTTTGGCGAGAACGGTAAAATAAAAGAAGCCAAATCCCACATGACAGACAAAAAAGGCATCAGGGTGGCACGAAATAGCGAACGGATTTCCGCGTGCTAGGTGCCTGTAATAAGTGGAAGCTTTTTCAACTATAATAGGATGCTGGAGCTAATAAAAGATTAGGCATACAAATGTGAGCACCGGGGTGATGAACGGTGACCGACAGCGAAGTTCCGGTTCGATGAGTGCCACTGCAGTTGAGTATGGGATGATTACTGTTATATCTGCTGATTCGCCGAAATGTGGTATCTGCTGCTAACCCGCTTCAGTGCCTAGTGCCGGAGAAATTACTCAGAGAAGGGAACACACTCGCTATATTCCGACCGGGCGAGTGCGAGAGCAAAAGTTACAACGGCTTCACATTATTTAAAGGAGACTTTCTGACATTGATCCAGGCTGTCTGATAGGCGTTAGTGAACACCCATCAACATCGATCGTGCCTCTATAAAATGCCTGAACGCTGATCACATTCGGTCGTGCTTCTGTGGCGTGCGAGAACACTCATCTGGTTTTGCTGAATTGATTGAATGTTTGACTGACCTGGATACTGTTAGTGCTATAGTCTTTTACTCGAAGTAATATCAGAAGGTGAAATAACACTAACAATAGACTGTTATGTATAGGGGTTACCAGGGACACTAGCACAACTGAGTAGTACACAAAACAAAATAAGAGATTCGTCGAGTTCTTCATTTGATAAATTGTAGTGGACGCAGCCGAGGTTTGTATGACGCAGCGGAATTGAATGCGGGTCTTGACGAAGTGTGTTGAAATCTGGCCTATTCCTTGTCGTTTAATAAAAACGACATTGGGCCCAGACTTTTCCTGCACAGTGAGCCGTGCGTAGGTGTGAAGTGACCCTGGTCAAGGCGCTGTGTGAAGTGACGAGCATCGGCCTCCTGCTGTCGCTGTTTCGCTTGCATATATGATTACGTTGTGAATGAGGATGCGCTTGCATTTTTTGGCTTAGGATAAGATTCCAATCTTCTTGATTAGTCGTGACAGGAATAAAACAATGGGTATGCATGCGTTGAACAGATCATGTGAGTGGATGAAGGTAAATATTGATGACATAGTAACCGGACTGTGAACGCGGTTGAAGATAAACGTTGAAGGGATGGTAATCAACAATACCTGCCGGCTTTCCTGTTGAGATTTTGGTGAAGCATTGGGTTCCGAGTGTTCTGAAGTTACTCTAAGGAATCTAACCTTCCTGATAATTACAAGCTCTATTGAGGGCGGCAGGGTTGTTATTTCTACTAAGTTGCAAGGTATAAGTGACGGGATGAAGAATTGGGCTAGAAGAAGGATCAATTTCTCAAAACAAGCAGCTTTACATCACCAATATTCCCACTTACTAGAACTTCGTTAAGGTTACATCCATGAATGCACATTTGAAGAAGCACTAGGCCATTGAATTCTAGGTATCAAATCCATGTTACCCGACCTTACGACAATCTTGTATGCACACCTCTATTTTCAATTAGCTGCGTCCAGTCGTACGTGTGATCGCCGAGTCTTGACATCGCATCGTCGGTGTACACGTGGAGCCAGTTTTACCAACAATGGAGTAATTGGGCAGGTAGTAAGTTTACCTTTATAACAGTGAGACGTTTGACCAAATGTATCTACGATATTAACGAGAATAAATCGGGTAAACATTCTTCATTTCAGGTTCACGATCGACTGGACCTAGCACTCCGAAAACGAAATTGAGCTGCCATCCATTTTAGTTGTACCAATTCATTCAGTGGGGGAAATATTTCACAGGCGATGGTTTTATTATTTACATGCGTGAGTATGTCGAAGTGACAACGCGGACGTTTATGACGGTGAAGGACCGTCGATGGCAATCGCATTAGGCTGTCATGCGCAGTTAAGGCTTCGTAACCGGTGGTGCGCATAGCATGGGCCTGGAAGTTGTGATGAGTAGCCAAAGGGAGCTACAATTCAAAGAGTTATGATGATGCGGGTCATTGAATACGGTCAGGTTGGGCTATCATGCATAGTTGAGGCCTTGTAACCAGTGGCGTACACACATGCGTGTGTAGCAATTAAGGCAAGCGACAGCGCGCGCGCTTATGATGACCAATGGCAGTGGTTGCTCTTTAAGATGTTATGGATCTCAGCTGATTTGTGCCTTCTAAAGGGAATGGTCTTTCACAGAAATCGTGATAATTCACGTGCAGAGTCTCTGAAAAGGGTATTGACTAGTTGCGCGAAACTGCGNTGAGGTTGCTGAAAATCCGTCGACAGCCCACGACCGGTTTCGCCTATGAGTTTGCAAATTATTGCGTATTCGCTAGTGTTTTGTCCAATTTGTTACGTCTGGTGAGTAAGACGAATCCAAACGTTATTCAGCTGGCCGCTTTCGTGCAGTTCATACTGGAAATTCCGTAAACGGTGACAGCTGTTTGAAGAACACCACGGAAGTTAAGATGTGTTGCTGTTTATGTTGATTTTTTATCCCATAAACTGGTATTCTTATGCAATTCGGCGGAGCTGCGTCACCTTGAAAGCACATAAACAAGAAGGCATCAGCAGCACACCACCAATTAGTTTAACATGCAGCCGGAATGGACCAACTTACCACTGAATTCTGGAGTTTGAAAATATCATAGGTTTGGCGAAAGTAATATCAATTAGCTTCCAGCGATCGGCGATTCACAACACGGGCGCCTAATTGCGGAGCTGCGTCACCTTGAAAGCACATAAACAAGAAGGCATCAGCAGCACACCACCAATTAGTGAAACATGCAGCCGGAATGGACCAACTTATCACTGAATTCTGGAGTTTGAAAACATCATAGGTTTGGCGAAAGTAATATCAATTAGCTTCCAGCGATCGGCGATTCATAACACGGAATGGCGCCTAATTTGAAAGCACGCAAGGATGTAAGAGTATTTACATGAGAGCCATAATACTTGAAAATGCGGACTGATGCAATGAAGGTAGTTAAGCTCTAAAGTTTCTGTGTACTTGCATATGGCCAAATATATGTGTGGAGCTTACAAAACCTGCCTCCGTATGACCCCCTCTGACGTACTTAATCGAATATAACTACGTTTTTCATTGGGCGGAGCTCTTGAAAGGTCTCAAATACTTATACTACATTGAAACCTTCCCGCACATCAAATCAACCGATAGTAATCGGAACGATCAAATAAAGGTAACCAAATCGCTGAGTTGCATATATACGGCTGTTTGATTCTAGAGCCATCAGAAAATACTGCGTTTCTGTACCCAATACCAATATAATAACAAGGATGTTCATGGCTCTTTCCCATCGGCTGGATACTCCACTGGTGCTCTGAGGCGGCAGGTTACTCAAAGGCACTTAAGCAAATACCGGGGAAGTCCAGCCGTTTGACAATCTTACATCACACGAACATTAGATTAAGCTACCTGTGTTCTTCAGCTCCACTTGGTTACCCCACCTTCAGGATGACAGTGGGATTTGAAAAGCAGCGTAAAACACGACCATTGTTCTTCGGTTATTTAGTTTATTATAACTTTTTTCTAACCATGTTGGTTGTACAAATTAATGAGAAATCTTGTTAGGGTACTATGGTTACAATCACCTAGTAACGAGAATCCAAGGGGCACTTGAAGTATGCGTAATATGTTGCAGAAGAATAACTCAGAACGGTGAGTTGTGTTCTACAGATGGTCCAACAATGGTCATTTCCATGCTATTCTAGGTAACTGTTACCTGACAACCTGGTGGCTTTTGTAGCCCTTTTTCCATTTTTGGGTCCCCAACTGACGGCTGGCTGTCTTAATGCCTCAGTTGAACAGCAGCATTAAACCACGTCATTCCCTCGATGAACCAAAGAATATATTTCCTCCATACTGGTCTTGTTCGTCTACAACAACTTGGTCAATTATTGCAACCCCAACTGACTCGTACGATACATTTATGTACTCTGAATTTACAAGTATTATCATATCTGATGGTTTTTCACTATCCATTTGGGAATAAGCAATATAAACGTCCGTAATAAAAATTGTCTTAGAAAATTATAGTAGAAATCACATATAATGGGTGTGAAATGTGGGTGGCGAATGATGTTCTGTTGGCAATCTATAAGGTCTAAATGCAGCAACCGAACTGAGCTAGAAAGACGTTAGTAAGTTACATTAGGAATTCCTCCAATCAGACCATCATGAATCACTTTCTCCCAATTACACTGCCTTTTTTGCAGCAAAAGCTTTGACAGTGTTCGACCTATTGACGTTCACATGAACTAGAAACGGATGCACGAATTATCAGATAGACAACACTGCTGTTGTCTGCAGCAAGATAAGATATGATTGTGATGTGTTGGGTTTAAGAGTAGCCTGGACAATTTAATTCAGCTGAAGAGTAGGATATTGATGAAAATATATGGTCACATTTTTACTCGCCTTCCAACTACAGTCACCTTCGTTGATTTTGCTCATTGCATCGTCATCAACGGGCATATTGGTATTGATGGAACACTACCTTCTGATAGGTAGTGTGATAGAACGCTGTGAAATTTATGAGGGGAACGTGGATCGCAAAGATGGTTTAGCTTACTGAAAGGGACCGTAGAAATGACAGAATGCTTTTGAGATTTACTCAGTTTAGTAAGCCTTCGAAAATCAAAGGGGCTTTTTCTTCCGTTAAGTTGTGTCCTTTCGGAACCGACACACCCGCTGATATGTCAACATCAAATCCATTGGAATCAGGCCCAAAATTTGACATTAGTGTTTTGCCAGTAGTGGGAACCTTACAAGATATTTTCTCAAATTTCTCAAGCCTCCTAAAGTTTTATTTGTTTTTGTTTATTAGTCACCCGTTTACGTCTCGCTACCGGCCTAGTTGTGGGCAAAACGCTAATGATCATCACGGCGATGGAAAATCTGGCTGACAAATTATGGTCAGAAGCTATACGATCCTGAGCATGCTGAAACAGACATTCAGTAAGGGTACCACATGGTCGTGGGATTCTCCACTTGATTCATCACCAACACATCACTGAGCTACTAATATTTTGACACATTGCATTAAATAGCTTCACCGCTTCCCATTGTTAAATATGTTACTGCACATTTACATGGTCCACTATGCGGCCACAGAGTATAAACTATTCAACGAGCAAGCCTGTATCTCACCGTTCATTCGAAAACCAGTTTGCAGGTGTGATCCATTGTGAGGCAGGTAGGGATGAGTTAGGCAGTCCAGATTTGAGGAAGTTATGCTGATGGTGGGACCAGACCTTCGTGAATTCGAAAAAGGGGTACAGATTGTCCTTTAAACGAGATGCGGTTAGTGTTACGGTGCTCTTAGATGCCACGCGCGTCTCAAAAACGGCATAGTTTGAGTGGCATCTTCTCATTGGCAGCAAAGTTTAACTTTGTTTCCATCATTTTTGCTTCTCTCTTGTCTGGCGCTCATGCGAGTTCCGTAATTTAACACATCTATTCACAGTCTGGTCTGACCCTACCAAACGATCCTCTTAGTTTTCTAAACTTAAAGTCTGTGCCCAGTATCGCAGGCCATTGTTGGTGGGGCACATGTAATCACTGCAATATTGTACCGTTTGGACGTTCCCTGCAGGTTACCTCCAAATCTATCCACCTAATTCCCCTACCGTTATTGTTCTTTGGTGTTTTTACATTGACCCGCCAATGATAGCATTGATAGTATATTGATGGAGCAATTTTTTAGAAAGGTAAAACAACCTGAATGAATGAACACGGTGGCTACCTTGCTTATTTGCATGACCGAGGCAAATAGTATGGACGTCTCGAGCTCACTTAATCATTGATACTAATTTTGTAGGCCGCTCCATTCGCTCAAGTCATTAACTAGTAAACGGGTGGACAAATTCAGTAGCGTAATCATTGAGTGTGCCGTAATTAAGTTTTGAACTGTTCCAAACGCAAATTATGTGTGGCTACCATAACTCGAGTGCATCAATACTCACTTGTGGGCCACTGCTCTGGTGTATATGTCTGGGAATACTGCCAAAGACGTGTTGAGAACACAAGGTAGAAACAACATGGGTTTATTCCTCCAAAAGTTGGATGCTATACGGAGGTTACTCTGAAAGCAGAAAAAGAGAGAGCTCCAAGGACAAAAACTCAGTAGGCGAGTCAAAATGGACAGTCAGCACACAGAAATTGCACGGTGGCACATTTGTCTTATACTTATACTTCTTATACTTATACTTATACTTCGTGTATGATGACGTTATGACACATGTGGTTGTGGTGTTCTCCGCATTCGCATCACAGATACCTGATTTAGTTATCATTGTTCAGTATCAGGTGGTGAACCCGATAATAAATTGTGGACCCCCATCATGTTCGTCTGCTTGTTTAGGTTTTGGCAATAATACGGTGACATCCTTCTGGCTGGGTAAGCTTGCTGGCCAATGAACCTCATACTTCAACAACCTGTGGGTTTCTCGTCACTGCATTCTATGCTAAACGTTCTGTCAGTTGTCATAATGGAGGTTTGATTATCCAAACCAAAGGTAGGTTAGCTGTAACGTCACAACTTTGTCCTATTCGGACAATTGCGGGGGCGGAAGAGTGAGAGCCTTGTTTTCCTCGGGGCTAGTATAAAAGCGTCCGCGTTCGCCGTAAAGATCACATTGTGTGTTCTGCTATATCAGTTTTCGAATACCTTCATAGCCCGTTGCTTTAGTTGGTTTAGTTTCTTTCGCTTCTACTGATGGCTAGGGCTCATCATTCTTCGATCCATGGGCTAAAGAACAAATCGTGGGCTAGATGGATTTGCAACGGCCACCTAGGTAGTTCACGTCAGGCAGCACGCTGTTTTACACTCTCGTGTCCATTCACACTTGCTTCATTTACTCAGCTTTTACCTGCGGACGCTGTGTTACGCACTTTCATGTCATACATAATTAGAAACTTAGATGTTCTCTCGCTCTTTTCTTACATCAACACAGTAGATACATCCTATTGCATCGACTTCTCTACCGTGTTCTTCCGTACCACTCATTTTTTTCCTTGTTACCTCCAAACAATGATCCAAAGTCACTGTCAGATTTTCGGAATAAGCTTCTACATAAGTGAGTGATGGAAATCTTCCGAGCCAGATATAGATTGTGTGCCTAGGTGTTGGGTGATTGTTCCGAGTACATTCGAGGAAACAGTATGTCTTACAAGCGCATGGTTTGTTTGATAGAATCAATGCGCGCTGATCTATCGGGATTTTGGCTTTTATTGAATCTTTTTTTACTAAAAGACAGCTGCCTGCCATAACTATTTAAATCTCGTGATCTGCCTGCGTTTTCCGCAAAAAAAAACAAGCAAATAAACGTAGAGGTGACCGATCGATTTTGTCAACAAACAAGATGTTTGTTAAGGGAATCTATTTGGCAGATTAGACAGTTTTTCTGTCAGTCACTGCTGTAGATTGCATGTCTCTAAAGCTGTTTATTCTAGGATTTCAGCTCATCATTTTGGGGAAAATGTCTGCACAGGACTGTAGGATATGAACAAGGGTGTGAGAATTGAGTTTCGTACGTATATCGGTATAACCAGACGAACTAGAAATCCAGAATTCAGCGAAGCGTAACAGCCAGCACGTATGTATTCGAACTGGCGAATATGTACAGCATATGGAATATTAAAACAAGAGAATAATGAACAGATCAATGAATAGAGTATCAGTCATGTTCATCACACAAGGTTTCCATGGAGCCTGGAGATTGAGTCATTTAGGCATGGTAAATTGACCGCTGACAGTTCCGGGCTCATGCTCCAAAAGCCAACATACCAAATGCTCTACAAGGATCGTTTGGGGCACTCATGAATACAATTCGAATAGGCTTGAACTGATGGTCATTAGTTCCAGTCAGCTGTTACTGAACACTACGCTTTACGCTACTGACCGCGCATACTGGCCCCCATTGCATCATATATAATGAGCACCACTGCTGAAATTTGGTTCGTTTCAGGATGTCTTTAACAAGATCACGGCCCAGTACAATGTCGAAAGATGGATCAGGTAAGGATATGTACGATGCGTTTCGGTAAACACTTGAAGCATCCAACTCACCTGGGATATTGCAGTCTTTTCTAATTATTTGTTGGAGACAAAACCGGTCACTGGTAGATGGGCTTGGCCGTAATACTGTAATTTCTGGTTAATAAGCTCTGTCGGGGTCCAAGCAGATTCCTTGCAGATAACATGCGTTCTGAATAACAGTAAGCAATGGTTGAAGTTGTGCCGAGCAGTGTAAGCTTGTATCTCGTTGTTATATGCCAGTAGTCCTGAATAAATTAATCTATTGACAGCACCGACTTCCGAGTTCCCGATATTAAAAAACATGTATTCATAAAAAGTAATATGCTTGGTGTAAAGTGTGAGTTGGATGCAGATTATCCTCGATTTTGGTGCTAGTTTGATGAAGGTAATTAGTGGCAAGTGCATTATTCATTTTTGACTGATAGAGGTGAGAAAATTCAGAATCTACTTCACTTCTGATATCTTTTTTGGTGGAGAATTCATCCTGTAAGTGAAGCCAATCTATGCTGAAAAGCCTAAAAGCAATATACAGCTGTTTCACCCTTGGTGGGAATCATCAGCGGTGTGCTTCTCGCGAAACTCCAGAGAGTCTCCAACCCGCGGCCCCCTGGATAGTAGTTTGAACACTTAACCGTTCGGCCACGAGCGGCTGATCAACAGTGTGTTTAACTCGCACTTAGACAGGATATAGCGCCACTCATCATTCTCAAATCTCCTCACACTCCCAACATTCGATATCTTGTTAACAACCACAACGTCCGCGACGAGATTATCCAAAAAATTTGTTTTTCTACATGATCTGGGCATGGTATCATTCGGAAATGTCGGTGTTCTGATTAGTGAGGTCATCCGATGCCCGTCCGAATGGGCTCTCTCGGTACCACATCCTCTTTGTCATGAAGTAATACTGGTATGCTGGCAAGCCATTTCAACAGTTTTGCATAGTCCGGATAGATCAGAAGGTAAACACCCTGCCTCCGGGAACCGTTCAGGATGATTTTAGCTCGTGTCTGGCCTCGGACCTCACAATATTGATGGTGAAGAATTGTGAAACTAACCATCGCGATAGTCCATGCCAACGAAAGTCATCATTAGGGAAGAGAAATCCCCAAACGCCCACTAGTGGTGGAAACTGCCTCAATGTCAGTAGCCATCTAAGGCTTTATCCAACAACAGTTAACGGACTCGGTGATTTACTAACAGCTAGAAACCTCGCCCCTTGACAATGAGGGTACAGTGGTACTACCAAGTTAACTTGGTTCGACGATAAGAGAATCGGAAGTATTAGGATCTGCCAAATGATTTCCACGTTTGTCGGTCTGTCTGTGAAGCCAAACATATGTTAAACAAAAATTCACTACCCGTGAAAGGAAGAAGGCATTCGCTGTGGAGTTATTTATTCGGAAATGCAAGCTGACCGGTTACAGACCATTGAACAGGGAAGTAAAACTCTAATCTGCATCTTAGTTACAAAAACTGGACACCGATCTTCTCCCGAACGAGTCCTCTTGAACTTTCCCGGGGATTCATTGACTCCACTCATTCGTCGGTCAGATCCAAGCAAATGTTACAAAGTGGCTCCACGAATTCCGTAACAGATCTCCCTTTTTCAATACACGCGAAGCGAAAGTCTACGAACAACACACACTACTCGCGTGCCTTTCCGTCAGTAGTATCACCGTTACACCCGTAGATATTCAGAAACTGCTGTGTTACCGAAATTCTGCAGTTGATGGGACCAGCATTCGACTTGGACACATGATGAGAATATTAAAGCGCTATAGTTGATTGAGGAAAATTGAGATCAGCGTAAGGAGCCTTTGAAACGTTTTGCTAAGATTTCGTCCAATCTATACTTAGAATCCGAAGAGCACTATGCAGCTGTTTTTAACTTACTTGGAATTATGAGAAGTGTGCATCCTACGAGACTCCAGGAACTTTTGAACCAGCGACTTCCCAAGTAGTGCTTTGAGCACTTAACTGTTCGGCCAACAGCGGCTGATTAGCAGTGTGATTAACTCACAGGATAAGGCGTCACCGTCCCTCAATCAGGGGATCCACACCATGTGGTCACGTGTTGACTAGCCTTTCGAGTGACGACCTCTCAGGTGATGAATTTTATTCTCCCTCTCAGCCACTTATAGATTGATGATATACGGTGCGAACTTCAAGTGACTCTGGTTTTTCTTTCCTCACTGTAAGTGGAAGTTAACGACTAGATGACGCTTTCAAAAACTATATCATTCCTATGTCATACCTCTTCATGAAACAGCAAGAAATAATTTCCAACGGAAATATTCAGGCTCGGAAAAAGCCCTTGGGTTCTCCGCGTTTGATTGGACAGCTTTCGAGGAGTAAGTGAGTCCGTCCAGTATATGGTTATTGTTTTGCTCGCTGAGCTGAGCAATTTGATTGCGAAAGCCTCACAACCAATCGAGGTGACATCATCAATGAGTTGTTATGGTGATGAAACGTTTGCAATCAAACTACCCAGCCCAGAGGACAAATCAACGACCATCTATGCTACATGAGTTGCTAACATTCTCCTCTGTCCAGTATGCTATGCTGTTCTTTGCGGATTGTGTATATTATGGTATTTTCAAGTCAGGATTAATAAACAATGGACCAGCACACCCCACTGATCATATTTTTGCACAACCGATAGTTATAATTTGTGTTCGTTGAAATCGTCCTTGCGGAGTCGAGTCGAATTCTGTTACCTACTCCGGTACCCTTATGACGTCTGCGTAGTATATGAAATAAAATAGTAAGGCAAGACCGCAATCTTTTGCGATACATTGTCAAAGACAAAGAATATTGACAGTAGAGATGATGTTCATTTAGGTACAAATCCCAAGCGTATCGTCTTGGCTGATCACTGGTTCCCACAACATCTTTGTACGTTTCTATTTCTATTTTCGTTCTACATATTTACTACTAATTAATTTGACCACATGCAACGATTCATACGGTTTAATTTAGTCTAGCCGTGTTATCCGAACCTTGTACGCTTGTTCTGCTGCTCAACGAAGTTCAAGTCTCTAGTACTCAGAACAACAGAACATTCGTAGTTTGGAACAACCACCACGAGACTAATCGCCAAAGATAGAAGCTTGCCTGCATACAATTGGAGGTTATTTCTAATTGTTCCGAATTCGGGGAATAATCCATCAGCATAAGACCCTTCACTTTCTTCGACCACTGTGTACTGTTTTCGTAGTAACACGTAAAACGGAAAACCTTTATGAAAATACACTGCGATATACAGAATATCGTGCCAACTGAATCATGAGGCGGCCTGTGTGTAGCACATTCATGTGTAGAATATCATGAATGAGAGACTCAGTTGAGTCTTCGTGAGAACCCGAATTGATTTGCCAATGAGTGTATTTCTCGAAAACAGTCCAATTTGGGTTCAAGTAGAACATAAGGTTGACGAAAACTTCGGGATTGCGCCTACCTGATGAGCTCGAAGGAGGGCGAAACCGGTCGTGAGCTGTCGAAGAACTTTCAGCAACCTTGTGGGTAGTTTCTTTCAGGAAAACCCTGTTCTTTATTCGTTCAGTTGATGAAACTAAGAATTACTGGCCGTTTGTCCATTGAATTAGCGTTGCGTGAGTTCTCGTGGAGCGTCAATTCAATCGCACAACCTTTCTTCCCGCCAAAAATCTCTTCACGAATAAAACCTAACAGACTTTTAGCCAAGCAGAGTATACTTAAGCAAAAGAATTTAGACTGACGTACTGCTTACTGGATAATCTTACGCTTGACTAGGCCAAATTTCGAACGACTTGCGGCTCTTCAGTGTTAGTTTTCGATGCGGGTGAAGATAAACTTGTGGTCTCTATTCGCTTGAGTCTCTATTTTTGAGCAGATGAAAAAACTTACTGACGTCAATGACGTTTATCTTCATACACAGACTTTACCTACTGTTCCCTAAACCGTTAGTGACATCACGTTTTCGTTTTTTTGTGAGTGTCATCGAGTGGCTCATTTTCCCACATCGGGAAGCAAAAAGTTCAAGTTATTTTACGTATAAAAATTTTAGTGGTTTCCAATCTCACAATTTCTCAATTAATTTGTCGATTATTGCATTCGTCCCACTTCCGGTAAATTTTTGTGAATTGCAGCTGTTTTGGAAGGTGTAAAATCTGAATCGTGAAATTTATAGAAATATGTTGCACCCTGCTCTTGAAAATTAACGACTGCCAAATTTAATGAACAGGACCATCCAATTTCTACTACCGAATTGTACGGTTGCCAGTTTTGAGCACATACATGTACCGTTTCTGCGAATGGTTGACAGAATAAACCAATTGGTGCGAGACGTCACTGTGTTTGATGTGATGCTTCGAAACCACCAGGTCTGTAATGAAATCTGTCGACGTTTCCTGTTTTCGCTGGAAATGATCCTAAGTTAAACGCTGAACTGTAAATAAAGCGTATATTTTGGGAAGCATCAACAATGCGAACCTCATACTTGGTGCGGCGTGTTTCTATCGCGTTTTCTGACACAACTAATGTGTGGTTTCCAGAATTTATCGTTTGTTCGAGGGTACATACTTGCTTCCGTTTGTTAGATTTGCACGTCGATTGGTGGATTCTTTCAGGTAGCGTTACTGCCTGTCCAATTGGTACAGGACGAACGGTGGACGAATTGGTCCTTCGCTAATATGCTGCAGCTCATCCATCCCTTTTTCTGTACACCAGGTCAAGCGATCGTTCGTTCTAGCCTGTGCATCTGAACATATCGTCATCATTGTTCCTAGCTGATCTACGTCCGGGACATAACAGGATGTACCGGTGTTCGGTTATCCAGTCCGGACAACAGCAGTACGTTCTATATATACCAAAGCACGTCATGTGGAAATTTGAGCGCACTACGTGAAAATCAGACCCAAACGTACACAAATATATTTACAACAGTCTTGCGTTTGTACACAAACTCCGTTCTNATAAATGCTTTGATAAGACTTTCTGAACAAGCAGGAATGGAACTCAGCTACAGTTTCTGAAGCGGTAATTGCAAAGAAAACAAATCTAGATACGAACACTCCAAATTCTCCTGATCATATGAAATGTTTCATCCTTTGATTATACTGCTCACAGTCCCGTCTCGGCGTTGGACGCCCAAGGATCGTTTGAAAAGCACCAGAAGCTGCATTGGTTGGGACATGTGTTACGTATACCGAACCATCGTTTCCCGAAGAGAGCGCTGTTTTCCATGCCCATTTCAGATTGGCATAAACAGTGGGGTGGCCAAACGGTGACTTGGTAGAAGAGTGTGTAGGAGATCACGAAACGCTTGGGTGTTGTCGGTGCTACTCGCCTTCCAGGATGGGGATCGCATGATCCTCACTGTGCCTGGTTGGAGACACTGCAAGATATGGCTGCCAACCGATGTCAGTGGCGTTCTTGTTGTCAGTTTCTGTCCAGATTGCCTGAGTGAATGCCTGGAGGTATAGGTACCTCGGAATGATTGTGGTAAGCTAGCAGTGTCGCTTCCCCGTCCACCTTTACTCTTTTCTTCAGAATAAGGCTTTCAAATAAATCATGGTTGTACGGCAGTGAAGCGTCGGTGTTGAACACTGATGCCATGTTGTCGATGATGATGATGATTAAACGCTTGAAGTGCTTTGGGACTCACCACACAGCCCAAAACAACTGTCCAGTTTGATCCTTTAGACATACTGGATGCTGCGTGACCTAAAAATCTCCAGTCATCTGTCTCAGGCCTTCTCACATACAGTGATTTACAGCTACGTAAGCACAATCCCCGAGACCAAAGTCTGGTGTTCAGTGTTTTTGGTGCAATGCACGGATAGTCTGAGCGTTCGGGGCAAACTTCAAGGATACGAAATGTAGCGGTACTTGTCACACTGCCTATCACTGGTGAGCTGTGCTACTTCCCTTGTTCGTTCACAAAAGTAGGCAAGAGTTAGTCAGTAGGTCTTTTGTGTAGTAGGTTATTTTGATGAGAAATAAGATCAATGGTAGCGAAATACACGCATTTGCAGACAAATTTGGTTTTTGCGAGAGACTCACTGGGAACCCAACTGAATCTCCCGTTTGTGGTGTTTCCAGGCAACTGAGTGGTAA
This sequence comes from Opisthorchis viverrini, assembly GCF_000715545.1. Lineage (NCBI taxonomy): Eukaryota > Metazoa > Platyhelminthes > Trematoda > Opisthorchiida > Opisthorchiidae > Opisthorchis > Opisthorchis viverrini. Next base: position 310,699 of record NW_008751970.1, on the reverse strand, counting down.
TCCGTGAGAACATCCGCCAAACTTCTTGATGAACCGTGTCCGCTTTAAAGAATAGTGCTGTGTAAAAGAAATTCAACGACAGCATCAAAAGCGCGACGATTTCTGGACTTGTCCAGTTAGCCATAATTATTGATGAGTTCAATGGTCCAACTTCAGTAGTTATGCGAGCAGACAATTCACTCATCATATAGACAGAGGTGATTGTAGTAAAGTATATCTCATGCCAATGAAAGTATGGTGAGCACACACATCAGTTTTACTGAGAATCCCATTTAAAACGGAAGAACTCGAGCCCGTAACCCTTCGATTATCTGTCTAACACTGTCAGATGAGCCACTGTGGATGGCATCTCATATCCTACAGTGCTGGTGGATGGTCAGTTGCCATGACTTTACTTGGCTTATCGACGAATTTTCGTCCTCATCCTTATTCAGGTCAATGACGCGTGTATGAAATGCTCCATCACTGTCTTTGTTTCAGCTAATACGAAGGTATAAAAACTTCTGTAAACATTACTCGGTATGACTTGATTCTCCTGCTGATGAAATTCCTCGACTGCATCCTACCTTCTAAGTCCTTCTTTGGGTTCGTTAGGCAAGCATAGTCACAGGTTCGCATCAACTCTATTTGCACCTGGACATCGGATGAGACTTGTGGCAGATGAACATTCTACTTCCAAGTAGCTTGATGTTTTCCAAAGACCTCACTGCATCCCATTAGAATCTCTCTCTCTCTCAATGAACGTGCAAACGTACTGCACAACGACTGGACATTATTCAAGATATCGAAGTGGTTTCACTGAATAAAGACCATTCATAAGGTTGATAAAAACTTTTTGACTGTTTGGCTTAAGTCCGTTTACGTCCGCCAGTACATCCCATCAAAGTTAAAAGTGCGAGATTCCTTTGATTCTGTCAATAAACCCTTTACTGCAGGAGAACATATAACCCGACACGTGTTGTTTTTGGTGTGCATGTATGAAATAATTGTGATGGAAACCAGAGCTCATCCAATGAGTCCTAATAGTGCGTGAAAAAGATGATGTGTTGCCGAAAAGTTTTCACCAGCAGGACTATGAAATGGTGTCTTTAAAGCTTCGTTTATCGTAAGAGAACACATAGCCAGATACCAAACCTTCACCCAATGAAGCACCAGAAAATTGCATTCTGAGTTTTCAGAAGAGAGCAGTGCAGCTGAACTGACAGAATGCACTACTTATAAGGTCGATGAAATATCCCCGACAGCCCACGACCGGTTTCGCCATTCTTGGGGTTCATCAGGTAGACGCATTTCCCGAGTTTCTGTCAACTTTATGTCCTACTTGAGCCCATATCGCATGAAATTAGCGAATTACACGCACTTGTATACCAACTCGGCTTTACCTGCGTTTCACCTGAATCTCTCGTTTACGATGCTGTTAGGCAGCTGCATGCGCTGTATCATGAACGAGAGATTCAGCTGGGTTCCAGGTGAGCCTACCGTCAAACCCGCATTGGTATGCAAATGGGTGTAGTTCGCTCATAAGTATTCTGTTCTGAAACAATGAATAACGGCAAGATCTAATCAGGAGTTGTATGGAGGAAAGGACTACGTGACAGCAAAAATGCATCAGAGGTGTATCTGGACTCATAGAAGGGGTACTAAAACCAGAGGGAATCATGGTATCTCACAAACTAAAGACCATATTGAGGTGGATGATTTCAAGACCTAAAGAGAAAAGTAGCCAGAATACCAGAAACATGGCTGTTAAGAGAAAAGGACCAAAGAACCAAAGGACGAAAAGGATCACAACTCTCCATGCGAATGGAAGAATACAATGCGGCAGTCCAAAAGCATGACCTTCTCTCTGCGGTCTCAATAAACGAAAATCAAGATCCAAAAAAGTGAGTCTAGAAAACGTGAATGCCTTAGCGCGCAGGAACACAAGACAAGCAAGAGAGTTCCAGTTGACATACCACTGCAAGCAAAGGATAAACAGCTTATTCGGATAACGCAAAGGGAACAGACGGATCAATTGACAATAGTAGCAATCGTGGAACCTATTGGTCAAATGTCACGTGAGATGAGTCGGATAGTTCAAACTTAAAGGTCATCATGTGGTTGACAAATCAGCAGGCCAGCCCACCATCCAACATCCTACTGTCAGGGTAAGCCAACAGCCAATCTGAGTAGGAATGACCCAAAGGCATCGATCATATTGGAGTTGTTCTATATGGTCTCCGTTACCGCTCATACTTTGAGCCATACATTATGTATGTAGGTGTCACCAGTTGAATGAAATCTTCCCTGCTGCGATACTGCAGTCAGCGGATTCAGTCTGTCTAGAGTGGGCCCCACAGCCTAAACGTTTCCCCTCAGGGAAACTGTTGGTCATGCAAAGACTTACCTAAAATAGTCAGCTCTGGATAACTATCTGCTCATTTTCATATGTTTGGATAACCTTTGAAGAACGATCTTGCAAAAGCTCGTTTAATACATCGTTTTCCACACACCGAGGGGATGTCCAAATTTGTTTTCGCTGTTCTTCACAAACAGCAGTCTCGTGGCGTGCTGTGAACAGAATGAATTTGAAAATACCGCATTTGTATTTGAGAGGCTACGAGAAACGTCTTTTTCAAAGTGAACGAGAGTTTTACTTAATCGAAATAGTGAACTCCGCACTTGCATGCACGATCGCGTGTGAAGAGGCCATAAATGGGCCAAAACATTTATCCAATGACGTCAGAAAGTCAGAAAGGACCCGTAGCTTCCCACGTGCAGGAAGAAGCGTGTGATGCGTGTCACTAATATCTCTTGAGTGATGGCATCCAAGGCGATCAAATTTCGGCCGAGAAATTTGAGTTAGACAGACAAAATTATTTCAAGGGGGGAGTAGCTTGGGAGTGACATTTTGTGCGTCTGTTAATTAAAGTTTCCAATCCCCTGGATACTGTTCTCCGGACGATTCCTATGGTAAACAGTTAGTCCGACTCACTCATGCCTTAAAATTTATTATTTTTGAATTATTCAAACTACAATAAGATATACCATTAGCGAAGCAACCGTTTTCCAAAAAAACCTTACCTATTCCCTCCGTTAAGCAGGCCAATGCCCATATAGGAGCTAGATTTCTGAATGAAAATCCGTACGAATAAACTGTTTTGAATTTGTCGTGCATTGAGTAGTATCGTTGTGTAGCAAACAACTTCCACAAACAGGGAGATAGGGGAAACTGCGAGGTTTTGCTGGTTCTTGAGGAGCAATATTGACAAAAAACGTGGATTGTAAGAAGGGAGGCGTCAGCCGTGTTGATAATGAGGATGATGATGATGTTGACAAAACTTGCGGTGAGAACTGTTGGGTAATTTTGATCATTTGTACTCTGTCTGTCGATGAAAAACTGTTTGCCATTATGTGGGACTAGCACAACAAGAAGCATCTGACTTAGCTCCTAGTTCCTGACTTATTAAAAAAAGAGAAAAAGAGACCTTTTCGAATAGTGGCCATTCTTCTAAACTTTCAAAATGAATTTTTTCGTCATTGATAGCTCCGGGAGCAGTTTTTTCGTTCTGGAAGGTGTAAGACACAACCTCCTCTGTGAGAGCAAACTCAAAACCAAGAATACATACTGACGTTTAGCAGAGTTTTATTCGCTTTTGTAGTCCAAAAAGCTAGAGTTATTGTTGCGCACCCAGTACGTCAACGTGCGAAATAATTATAAGTACAATTTATATTTACTATCGAAACGGTTATTATAATGAGAGCCTAGCAAGGTCCTTGAATACGAATAAAACGAATCATTTTCTCTATCAGCGCTTGCAGTCTAGATGTAGTTTTTGAATTATAACAGTAAAAATTCCTAGTGGCCGGACCCAGAACAGATTTGCATTGTGTGACTGGCCAATTGGCCTGGATCAGGCCAATCACAGTTGGGCGGCCAGACTGCGGAAGATGCATCAGTCACCAAGCTGGCTGGTGGGTGACACTCAACGGCCTGAAAGTCAACTAAACAAATAGAAAAAAGAAAAACTTTAATACGGTTCAACAGCCCTATTTACTGCTCTGCATCATTCCAAATTTTAGGCGGTTAATGAACACACATATGCTTTTTGTATCTCTATCATAAGCCGGTAGAAATAGGGGGAAGCGCTATTGCCATCAAAACACATTTACATCTTAGGCGCCATTTCTTCTGAAAATAATACCTAAGGACTGGTTTCTATTTATTCATAATTTCTTTAACCTTAAGTTTATGTCTGTCGTGCGATATTGTGCTGTTGACATTACATGGTCATTCTATACTGTGATAGCTTGAGAAAGGTAAAATATCGTTCTACAGGGACGTAGAAGAGAGTTCCATAAATAGTGTAGTAAAATTTAAGTGAGCAAGGGATGCGGCTAAAACATTTCACGTAATTCACCATCAGACAGGACGTTGAAAATGTCCATTTGGATAGAGAGCCTACTAAAGCATGAGGATGTTACTTGTTCTACTACCAAGTTCGGCAGCACATTTGATCTTTATGTAATTTAAAACAGCGGGATGTGTCGCTATCGAAGGCAATTCACCCACATTGGGGCTAGATTGGGCAACAAATCAAGTCATTCAAAAGCGATTGTTAGCGGAATTTTTATGCAAAGGTGAGTGCTTAGCCGGAGCAGGCAAATGGCTCAGCGCATCGCCTCCGCGAACAAGAAGAGAAAGACTGAAGTTTTAGTGGCTAATGTCACCGTGGCTATTCTTTGACAGTTTGCGGAACCGTTCTGGAAAACTGAAAGGACCATTTTCACAGACTAAGTGGAAGACAGATGGTAAACGCATACACGTCAACGCCAACCACGGAATCGGAAATACCTGTAAAATAATCCATCGGTACATATTTGTTTCCTGACAGACTCGCGCCTATTACGTCAAAACGTTTGCTTATTTGACTGGTTGGTAGCCCTTTGAGAGCGTCAAAAAATCGCAGAGATGTGGAGGTATGGAGGTAAATCAGTATGTCGCAAGGTCACGCAAGTGACGGCGAAAATAGCGATGGAAACCTTATAGCAACTATATTCTATCTCATTGTGCGGTGACCAGTTCTGCCCTCATCTTGTTTTGGCCGCAGTAACATATGCACGGCCGTGCTACGTTGTGTGACATTTATAAAAATTTGCATGAATACAACAAACGTTGAACTTTGAGTAAACTTTTATCAACTCTCAAGGTCCAACCATGTGACGGTTTGGGTAATGTGAAAGTTTCTGGTGGTCACCTCAGCATTGCACGCATATAACCATCCACCACTGTTTCACTTCTGGCTAGGATCGATTCGTATGGCTTGTACGCCAAGCGTTTGTGCGCAGAACGCCTAAATCCATCACTTGTTTAGCACGTGTTATGAACTGCTGAACTTTTTTGACCCCGTTGTCTTGGTAACAAATAACAAATAACATTGTAGGAATACGGTAGTCAAATACAAGAGACACAGCACTGTGAACGGTACTTTACCTTTTGGTTTTGGACTTTTAACGTTTAGAACTCTAAAATCATGTTCTCATCTAATGACCTGACAGTTCACCTGTGGACCATAATTCCCCAGTTTTCAAACACTGAGGAAATTCGGAACGAACAAAGCTGGCTTTCATCTTGCAAGTAGAGAAGCCCCGTTGCATATGCCAATGAAGTTTGACCTGGTAAAATTGAAGGAGCAAGGAAGCTCACTTGAATTTGAAAGGAAGAGCCTACCCAATTTCTTCTGTTCTACGGCATAGATTCCAAGAAAACTTCTAGTTGTGGGGGCTACAAAACATACCGTTAACTGTCTAATTGAGATAAGCCGTTGACGTGGTAGTAAACAAAGGCTTCATACTCACACAGTGAATAGCTATATGTCGGTGAGTATATTTACAGCGTATAGTCTGTACGAGAGCATATTTGTACGTTGACATGAAAATGATGATGGCTAAAACGACAGACAACTGAATAAGCCATAATGGTGGTACTGATAAATTCTATCTGATAGTGATTCTGGGCAGCTCCAGGTTTAGTTTACCATTGATTTTTATACAGGAAAAACTGAAAGTCGTGTAGGGCATGCATATGCATTTGCTGATGGGAACTTGGGATGATGGGGCATAGTGAGCGTATGTGAGGACACATGAGCATAATTCTGAGCAAGCAATAAAGCGTATACATAAGCACAAGTCTGAATGTGACGGTCGTTAAGACTTGTCAGCGAGATGAACTTTAAACATCGTATAGAAGAGCCAGATTTCTTTCTGATTACACCAAGAAGAATGGTAGGCCACACACAAAAGTATACACATACACATATACGCAGGTAGAGTGAGGTAGCACTCTGAAACAGTCGAGGTTTTCATACATTGAGAAGACTTTGATTGTGGGCAATCCAAATTGAGTTGAGGGATGCAATAACTTTCAGTTACTTGGAGCAGCTATTGTTAGATAACACATACTGTCATGTAAACGTTGTTTAAATTCCTCCACCAGACGATAAGCAAATCAGAAACGCAGGAGCTTCATTTTACGGCATTTTGCTGGTTTTGGGCCTTGACTGTTTTCAGGAAGGGGAGTCAGTGCGTTCACCTAAAGACTTGTCTAAAAGAACATCGTCAATTTGGAAAGAAAAATCCAATCAAAAGCCAGTGACATTTAAGAGTCTGTCCTGAGGATGTTCAGCACAGCTAATGACAAAGACGGTGCAACGAAGAGCGCCGATGTCATCAGAAAAAAGTGTTGAACACACCCTACGCGTGTGCGCTGCAAGCAGGAGGAAAAAAACGAAACACCCAACAGGATAAGAATACAATTTTTCCAGTTGAGCGATGTATACGGTAGGGATTGTGTGTCGACGGTGAGAAAAGCGGACCGCATTTAGACTGTGGTCATATGTGGGCTGAAGTACGAAGAAATGAAAGCCATAATGCCAGTTCAGACTCAAAAATTAGGCGGTAATGCCGGACCTTCTCCGCAGACCTAGTTGCTACTTCTTTTGGTTCACCCATGTTGCTCAGTCGTTATTAGAATGCACAAATCAGTTTCTTCGCAAATATGTCAATTCGCAATAAACCCTCTCATATTTGTGAGTATTCTCCAACCTAAAAATCGTTTGAGATTAATGAAGCTAATTCGACCATTGAGAAACAAATTATTCCAAATGAAGACTAATGCACTACTCATGAGGTTGCTGAAAATTCGTCGACAAGCCACGACCGGTTTCGCACTTCTTGGGGCTCATCAGGTAGGCGCAGTCCCCGAGTTTCCGTCAACCCTGTGTTCTGCTTGAAACCAAATTGCATGAAATCAGTGAAATACACTCATCTGCAAACTAATTTGGTTTTTCGATAGACTCATTTTGAACCCACCTCAATCTCTTGTTTATGATATTTGCGATGTTTTTATTTTATGAATTAGAAGTCAAATTATGAGAGCCAAAATAAATTATAAATAAACCTCACGTAGAAATGATGGATTCGATTTTGCGATGTTTTTATTTTATGAATTAGAAATCAAATTATGAGAGCCAGAATAAATTATAAATAAACCTCACGTGGAAATGATGGATTCGATTAAATAAACTGTGACCGTTATGTCAGCTGTAAGCAATGCGAAACTGTGAGAGACCGTACAAGCTGGGGTAAAAATTAGGACAACCAGGGAGCATATAATCAAATTAGTTCGCAGTGGTGAGTGTTTTGTGAACCAGAAAATGGATATTCGGAAGAAGAGTATCTTTGGAGATGATCCCATTAAAGTCATCTATTCTGCCTAAAGATCTTCTTGAAAGTAAAAACCAAATTGGAAAATTCAGTAAGATGAAACTTCCCGAAATCTGAGTAAAAACCTAAATATTCGCTAACAAACAATACCATCGGATTAATTTCGGGAACAAAATAAAGTTTACTGCAATGACAGATTCAACGATATTTTTTACCATGGTTTTGGTCCTTTCAGCCGTCAAAGTTTTCAACTGGATTAGTCATTGGAATGGTTTCAGAACCTCCGTTCAGACTCCTACTGGAACAGCTGCAACATCATTATTTCATGGGGACTTTCATTTAGAAAATCGCTGTAAAGGCCTTAAATTGCTCTTGGGATCTCAAACGCAATGTTTAGTAGACAGATCTGTACAGGTATAACATGAACCCATAAGGCCAGCGACCTTGAATACTTTGGTGATTTACATTAAGGGAACAAAACAGGTCAAACCCAAGGGATGGATCTCGGAAAAACCTATTGTTCGTGATAAACATAGTGAACCAAAGTTCCGTTGAAAATAGGAGATATCTAAGCAACAACATTAATCAACCGAAATATTTGGATACGAATTATGCCGCGATATCATTTCAAGAGTTGTGCTCTTCTGCTTGGACACTATTTACGAATGGTGCACACTAAGTCAGTGGCGCTTTACAGTCTGGGCGCCTGTCGGTCATTCAGTAGGTGACCGCAGACAAACGAGATAGTCTGTAAATGCGCGGGATACTTTCTCTTTGACTTGTGTCTCAACAAGGTCATGGTGACCAATCGCCTCCTTAGTAAACCGGATTTTGCCAGCAACAACTCCATGCAATGGGTAGCCTTGTTTGATATGACAGGCGCTAGTGGTTACGAAAACAACGGCTCGAGATCGACTAAAACGGACAAATGGACACACGTGAGCTTATTGAATAATGTTTTCCTGTTCGCCTCTTTACTAATCCAAGCGTTATGGTCATTATTCTTACCTATTCTTCGTTGAATGGTACACACTAGTTAACTAACGTGAATTTAGAATAGCACAGTGAGGAAACGAAGACTTGCGGGTGAAAACATCTCGTATTGTCTGGTCAGTACCAATAAGCGAAAAAGCGTGTTTGATGGTAGCTTTTAAAACAAAACATGTCACATGATGATCACTTGGATAGACCAACCGACCTGAGGTAATTTTGTTTCATGTAGTACCCCGAGTTGGTATGCAATAAACGTCACTTTGTCGGTTACCCGAGTACACAACACTCTTAGAATGAACTACACTGTCGAAAGAACATAATCACACTTTTTTCCTCAAGAAAATAAGCAAAATTTTACCACGCTAACTAAATTCCTCCTACTTTCGACCATAATGTGCGTTTAGAATCACCAGCTTTTGAAAAGAAACCGCTCACGGCCACTTCGGTTTAACGTGACCGATATACCAACCAATAGAATGCAGGAATTCTGTGAGCCGCACTTAGGGTATGCTACAGTCATGTGATTTTGCTAATAAGTAACAAAGCCAACTGACCATCGAAATTCATAAAAGATAATCAGAAAATGATGAAGTGGGCAGGTGTGAGAAAACCCAAAGTTCAACAGATGCTACGCTATGAACTGTGGGGAGTTTAGTGGTCGTATGGGTGTTGTACTATCGTTGACAGTCATGTCGTTCGTTGAGCTGAGCAGTTTTGTTGCAGACGGTTCGGCATCACTCACTGTATTGCTGTGAAGTAGAGAGAACTAAATACACTCATTTGCAAATCAATCAGTTGAATCTCTCGTTTATGATGTCCTCCAACTGAATGTGCTGAACACAGGCCGCCTCATGATTCAGTTGGCACGATATTCGAGATGTCGCGGTATATTTTCGTAAACGACATCGTAAACGAGAGATTCAATTGAGTCTCCCGTGAAAACCAAATTGATTTGCAAATGAGTGTAGTCCTAGAAAACAGGGCAATTTGGGTTCAAATGGATCATAAGGTTGACGGAAACTCGGGGACTGCACCTATCTGATGAGTCCCAAGAAGGGCGAAACCGGTCGCGGGCTGTCGAATAGTTTTCAGCAACCTTGTGAGTAGTTTCCTTTATACAGAGGGTTAAAGCTTTGCACCGTGCGTTGAATAGTTGTGTGTGTGGGGTTCTATATTTGGTCATTCCGATGACTAATCCTTTGACCGAATATTTACTCGTTGTGATCTGACTGATCCTGTCGTCTAACCTGTTTTCCTGATGATCGGCCAAGTTTGCGTTCTTCGATTCACTTCGAGCTCTTTTGCTCGTGAAGGAGGATAAATTGGGTCCCATCCAACTTGCCGGTTGATTGAGTTCGTTTTGGTGTGCTATACTTCCGGAAATTCAGTGGTAGGTTGTACCACGCACCAGAATCTTCACGTCTTCCATGGCGAACTGGTGACTGACCCAATAAGAAAGTACGGGTATCAAAGAACATAAGGATGGTTTCACACCGGTACCAAAAATGTCGAGCTTTGGAAAACGCCACCCTGTTCTTGTCAATTCAGGGAATGATCTCAACTTTCTTCAGACCGCAGGAACTTGTGCAGTAAACAAACGTATCTACTCCATCAGTTGGTTCACTTTCAAACATTCGATTTTTGTTTGATCGACCAATCTTGTGGCGGCAATTTGTAGTTAACA
>NW_008751970.1:243763-299549 GCF_000715545.1 Opisthorchis viverrini | reverse complement strand
AAATCTCTTTGATCTGTCTTTATTTGTGCATCAGGAGCCCACTAGACTGTACAAAACACTGTTAAATCGGACGATCATGGAAAAATGAGGGATCCAGGTGGATTCGGTTGATTCTCCCGTCAAAATCAAATTGATTTGCAAATAAGTGTATTTGTCAAAATCAGTCCAATTTGGGTTCAAGTAGAACACAAGGTTCACCGATACTCGGGGACTGATGAGCCCGACAGGGCGGGGCGAAACCGGTTGTGGGCTGTCAAAGAGTTTCCAGCAACCTTGTGAGTAGTTTCCTTTATACAGAGGGTTAAAGCTTTGTGCGTTGAATTTTGGTCATTCCGATGACTAATCCTTTGACCGAATATTTACTCGTTGTGATCTGACTGATCCTGTCGTCTAACCTGTTTTCCTGATGATCGGCCAAGTTTGCGTTCTTCGATTCACTTCGAGCTCTTTTGCTCGTGAAGGAGGATAAATTGGGTCCCATCCAACTTGCCGGTTGATTGAGTTCGTTTTGGTGTGCTATACTTCCGGAAATTCAGTGGTAGGTCGTAGCACGCACCAGAATCTTCACGTCTTCCATGGCGAACTGGTGACTGACCCAATAAGAAAGTACGGGTATCAAAGAACATAAGGATGGTTTCACACCGGTACCGAAAATGTCGAGCTTTGGAAAACGCCGCCCTGTTCTTGTCAATTCAGGGAATGATCTCAACTTTCTTCAGACCGCAGGAACTTGTGCAGTAAACAAACGTATCTACTCCATCAGTTGGTTCACTTTCAAACATTCGATTTTTGTGTGATCGACCAGTCTTGTGGCGGCAATTTGTAGTTAACAGATGTAAGACGCATACCGGACTTTGCAGCTAAATTACTTCGATTATTCATGATAATTTACTTTTCAAAAGAATCTGATCCAAGGGAAGCAGTGTCCTCGGCGCATTCAATGTCTGTGAATAAGCTCGAGTTGTTAGAGGTGAGTAACGAAGACCCAACCAGCAGTTCAATTATGAAGTGAGCTCAGGAGAGATTTTACCGCAGACAAGTAGGCATCAACGGGAGGAAGCATACGGAGCTATTATGAGGGACAGTAATTCAGAAACAGCATACTTCGTTGCTAGACACTATCGCAGATTCTGATTATCAGCAATTTCAAAAGCCGATCTGAGATCAAGAAAAACGGTCATTGTTGGTGCTTGGTGTGAGTGCTACAGTTCCAGCGTTTGTCGTAAGGTGAAAATACAATTAGTGCATCAGTTTCCCTTTCAGATACGTATTTCCATTTCACTTGTCAGTGATCGTGAATGCCATTCACTAATTAGATTATTGTGATTAAGATTAAGTTGAACTGGATTTCAAACATCTATTTAATTAAGTGAAGAAAATCGTTAAACTTAGCAGTGAATATGATGTTTCCTTATGCTGGTTGAAAGCACGTAGTTTTTATTGAGGAGGCGAATTCCAGCAACCTATCATGATGTAATATTTTGCTGAGAGGCACTACAGTTCATCTCATTACTGACACTTCCAGGATCCCCGCGGTTTGAAAAATTTGCTAGCGATGATGAAATTTCATGCTGAACTAGGACAAAGTTGGTTAGACCAGAATAAGTCGGATGGTGTAGGTCAACAGCGAAGGATGGGTGTATGATTTTTATAGTCCCAAAAGACTTCCACAACAATAGATGAAATTCTGGCCTTCCAGTCCTCATGGGATATCTCAGCCGATGGATGAAAGCCTTCCCGTTTAGGGTGCTTTTTGGAAGTGTGTGAACCCACAGTGCATCGAGTGATCATATCCGGAACGCTTGCCAGAGACATCTATAACCACAGCAACCAGAAAAATCTATCTGAGTCTCGACAACAACCTTCTTGCAGTTTTTAGCATGGCGTTGCAATGCACACCATTAAAGCGTATGGGTGACTCCCAGACCAATCAGGCCACGTTTAGATTGACTCTGAATCTCTCCACTCTCATGGGTGGACTTGGAACGGAAACTCTACCCCTCCTCGGTTTTCGCAGTGGAAAGAAAGTGCTCTAGGTTTTTGCACAACGTAGAGGGTTAACGTAACTGTTTGTTCTGATCAGAAATCCATGAGTACGCCTGTGTGAACCCAAGGCTTCCTCAATAAAATAGTGTTTGCTACTGCTATACCAAATGAAGCTAAGCCAGGAAAATCCTAGAAGACTATGTCGGGGTCCACATTAAAAGTTTTATGGAGTTCAGAACATCATATTAGTCTAGAGAAGTTCTAATGATGTTCATTGTACAATTAAACATTTACAAAGAACTAAATTATTATACTGCATTTGGCTGAAGGTGGGCAAAGTTTTTTGTGTAAACAAGGCAGATTGGTTGTTGGTGTCTTCATGTAGAGAGTGAGTTCCACGCTTTTGTCAGACACCTTGAACAGAAACGACTTGGCTTACAAGACGAATCGCTATTCTTCCACGCCTGATGATGTCACCGCGTATGGATGCTGCTAAATTTAGCGAACACAGCATGAGCTATGGAAATCACAATTTATAAAATAATTATGTTCGCACTTGATGTCTCATGTCCAACAAACAGACTGAGGCGGGGCCTTTCCTGGAATTCCCTAAGTGGTAGGTTAGATAACTATTCGCATGGTGTATGCGCCTTTACTTGGATTGACAATCCAATTAATTCCACGAACCTTGCATGAAACTGATCTTTTTCTCCCGCAAGAGAGGAAACCTGGAGGAAACCATCGACTTCGTCCCCAGGTTTTGGAGCAATATGTTTCTATAGGCACTCAATAGTTTTTGGTATAACCGGCTCTTCTGGGTTACCAACACAGTTAGATTTTGTTCAGAGCTCATCAGCAGTGCATACCCAATGGCCGTGTTGGGATTTGAACCCCTGACATCTGACATGCGAGGCAATCGTGTAACCACTACTCCAACAACGCACAGTGGACGCATCTAAATTTTCACGTCTGAACGGACGAACTTGTTCGAACTTGAGCGATGTGATTGGTGTGCCCGACCCATCGAATGACGACCCAGCAACTGTCTTGGTTGTTACGATCGTCTGACCCGCCAATCAGGCCTTCCCAGTCAGGTAGCGTGACACACGCTTAAAACCTACGGGGCAACTTTTGGTTCCAGTTTTGGGGTTTTTGAAAACATCTGCAGCTGCTGAAAGCGGGAAAGTTTTCTTTAATGTACGCAGGAACTTACAGTCAGCCTACACAAGGTAAAATTGCCAATGAGCACGACAACTTCCACACCGATTAGCTTCACCTTTTGCTCGAATAATACGTTGTGGACAATCGCACTCGGATTGGGCGTTCAGTTTTAGCCTTGCTTCATTCGACTCTACTTAAACTCATTCGAATTATCCATCGTGATCTTAAAAATAACTTAATGCGTATTTTTTGCACCATGACGAAGTACTACCATAAATTTTTTATCAGTTCATGCGATACGACTGAGTGTCGTAAAGCGCTCTGTAGTCTCACCATCTGACAGTCAATCAGACTACAGGAAGGCTTGATAGTACTCTCGTTTTCTAGCACGATTATTTTGGTGGATTCATACCAACGTGGGGAAGCACTGGACTCGACGGTCGCCCTTACTCAGCAGTCCATATCGTTGGCCGCGCCAGAGTTATAACTCCGGAGATCTGAAAAGCGAGGCAAGCGTCTCACCACCACTCCACTAGCACGGGCTGGAGACGTGTGAATTTTCACGTCTCAACGGGCAGACCAGTGACGTCACTCAAGCGTGAACATGCCCGCCTGTTTGAAGATCCCGAAAAGAGCACAAATTACCTTCGCTCGCGAATTTACACGGTTACATGTCTCTCCTTGTTCATTGACCTGATGTATTCATACAAGTGAACAAGCAATCCCAAAACAATCTAATAAAACACCAGCGAAAGAGAAAAACGAGTGGGCATTAGTGTGACTGTGGCCATTGTCACCGAATCGCAGGTGAGGAAGGCGTGCATAAAGTTCGGATGGAGAAAAACGTACCTGGAAGTGAAGAAAACTTAGTCGGTACGGTAAAAAATACAAAGTGCTGTGGTCAAGTCGAACAATAATTATCAGCTTCACTGGAACAAGATCGAGAAGATAACCTAAGTCACAAATGAACGAGGGGCAAAGATATGACCGGGGGGAGACAAACTGAATAAAAAATGGTCTGTCATGTTATTTGTACAAATCGCACAAAAATTGAAAACACCAACAAAAATAGAATTACATTAGAATTGAAGCAGTGTTGATCGGTTGTCTTTACATGGGTTTTCATTACAGATTTGTTTATCGATGACGACAGATGACTGGATGAACAGCGGTCGGAGATCATTGGTTCAATCAGGATTGTGAAGAAACGTTCTTCGAACGACCTCGTCTTCTAGCCAGGGTGGAGGATTCAACCGGTTCTAGCGTGGGCATCGGAGTAGTTTTTATTGCGCGGAAGGTGGCTGCCACGTTGTCCTGGGTGATAGAAAGAAAATATGTCGCAGTGAACCTGCGTATTCTGTCTAAATTCAAGTGAAAGTCAAACTTGCATTCATAGAGATTTTACGACAAGTGGGCTGTATTTTGCCTTAACTGAAAAAAGAATGAATTTGCTGTGTAGGCAACAATAATGCTTTTTTACTGTCGCCAAATTACTACTGTGAGAGTGTACTGAAAATTCCTATGTTTTAAAGAAATATATGCAAGAATTGGTGGATCATTACTTCGGCTGTTCCTAATCAGGGTCAAAACATTTAACTTTATGATGATTAAAAAGCCGCGAATTTGAATAGAAAAGGAAGACGCAACTGCATTAACCTCAGGCAAAAATATATTTTTGAGGTGCTTTGAAATTTGGAAATCTGAGTGTATGCGAATGAATTCAACCGTAGAAACAGAGGTGAGCGGATGATGCGTTTCTTATGGCACACTGTGAGGTCGCACAATAGGAAAACAATGCTTTCTCTGCACTGAAAGAAAGGCGATGTTAGTGACTGACTTGGATATCTTCTATAAAGGAATCCATCAGCCTTAGTGGTGGGAACACCGGATCAGCAATGCTGAAGTTCGTCGAATGGTATTCGGGAAAAATAACTCACCGTCGATAGATGAACTGATCATAGGTTGCGCTGGCTTGTCACGTGCTGCGCTTACCAGTCGACCAGCTTCTTCGAAAGGCTCTTTTCGCAAGACCACGTGAAGGGCGGAAGAGAGCCAGAGGTGGTCAAACACTGACTTGACAGCGAATTATAAAAGCCATTACCAGCAAACTCAGCTGCATTGGTCATTGCCGTCTTCCTGGATGGGGACCCCGAGACGGACCACATCAATGGTTAGAGACATTGACAGACATGGCCTAGTCACGCCCTCAATGGCGCTCATGCATCCAAACTATTGCTTTCAATGCATAGCTCCCTTTCCAACCCCCCCACTTAACAGTCCACCTACAGTGCTGTATTTACGCATTAATTTATCAGCTTTCGCATCGAATGCGCAGCGAACTACCCCACCTCCCCGAATCGTCGGTGAACGGAACTGTATCAGTTACAACCACTGTACGACAAGTACGCGGTTATTACAGCTGACAGTGATGATGACGATGGCTGCGGGTGTCGATCAAGTGTTGACCGTGTGCAGTGTCTACCCGAGTGTCGACTTTCTACTTTCGGAAAGTATATGTATTTTCATTCATTGATGGAGTTGCCATGTGGAAGTTATCACATGTTGATTTGTCTATTACACAAAAACTGTGACTATGAAAAACGCTCTTTTAGTGGCCTTACAGATTCTACAGTTTGACCAGCTCATTTGTTTATTATATCTGATTACTGATATGAGACGTTCCTTGCTGCGGTGATAAATTTGGTTCTGTGGCAATCAGCACATACTGAGTGAGATGGAACTCTACGGATAACCGCCTTCCCAGAGGATATCACTTGATGGTTTGAGTCAGGTCGCGCTGCATCATGGTGGCTAATTTAGAGTGATCCATCAGATCAGAGTAGATGAAAACTCTCGTATGCTTTGGGGGTGTAGAACTGTCCATATACTAATTAAACGCTAAAGCAAAGTTGATTTACAGCAAACCTGCCACTCTAGAGAATCATCACGACGGTTAACTAATGAATGAAAATTATCGTTATACTCATTGAAACTGGTAGACGGATGGGTGAATTTCAGTTGGGCCGGAAAAAACGGCCTCCTTTTTGACCGCCGAGGCAAAGATATCCTCAAAATATTGGCCGCGATAACATGGCCTATGGGCTATTTCACGGCATCTTTTTGGGACTACCTACAAAAGCGTCAGCCAGCCAGAAAACAGCTCACGGGGATGGTATCAGTTTAAGGAATACGGTGAAACCTAAGTGAATGTAGATTGGACGTAAAAATTACTGAAACCGTTGGCTTGCTATTGTGAGGCAAAAGTGTGGTGGCCCAAAGGTACTTAATAAAGTTCCAAGTTTTTAATCTCAATTCTGAATTTGACCCTGGTCCACAAAAACCTGAAAAATCACTCTGAAAAATTTATTTGAGCAAGGGATCACTTTCGGTTTGCTTGGAAGTGGTAACTGTTGAGTGACACATAACTCCTCTGGGTAGACCGAATGCTAAGATTGCTGGGAACCACAACGGCATAAATATTGACTTTTCTAGTTAATTTTATTAGTTTTGGTAAAAAAAGACCGTCAAGAACTTCCACAGGGTACTTCAAGATGACCGACGGAATATGCTGATTGTACTTTTGATCAAACGCAGTCCGTCGTTCGAACTTATCTGAAGCCAACGACGAGGTTTTCGACATCAACTGACGAAATTAAAGGAACGGTCAATTTGCCCTTCTCCGTGCCGAGGATGAGGAGAACAATAGATGTTGATTCAAATGGCAGACCATTCATAGAAAATCCGCGGACATCCGATGTGACAGTGTATTTGTTCAGGTAAAATGCAAAACTGAAGGACCAGAGTGAGTGAAAAGCTCAAGCAAGACAATGAAACAAAATGAAAATGACACTTTCAGATGGGTTTTAAATCTGTTTACTCTGAAAAGCCGACTAAAGTGAGAAAAAAATGCATCACAGGTTTCGAATGTAACTGGATCAATGTTATTCGAGAGCTAACTACATAAGGTTACTGAAAACTCACTTTTATTATGCGGGCATCCCGGGCATCGACATGGACTGTAGAATCGGGTGATAAATTCGTCCCGTGGGTTATCCACGAGTGTCGCACAACTTCCTCCGCGGTACAACGTTTCGATGGCTCAGGGTTAAGCATACGCGAGAGAAGATCCTGTAGATACGGATATCGGTGTTAAGTCAATAGACTAATAACATTTAACGGACTAGAATATGCGGCTAGGAACGAAGAGGCACAGTCACTGTTGTTCACAAACTAGTGAGGAAATGAATACATAACAGTTCACGGAAGCCAGCGGAAAGATGGTGTCACTTGACTCAATGCGATAAACCTGTTGACAAAACTGAGGCATCAAGAAGTTACAGTCCAACCTGATCTCAACCTAGTCTCAACTGTTCGTGTCTTGGGTAGCTTGACAGTATCTTGATCTTCGTGCATCCTCCGCGCGAAAAGGCAGCTAGGCGCCGAAAGATTTTTTTAGCTAAATGTTTATTACTCATTATTAACCCGAATTCTAGGATGCGCTTGATTTTATTTTTCTCTATAAAGAGTAAATCCAACCATAACTATCAGTAAAAGTTGACCGCAGTGATAATAGTCCCATATGCCGTCAATTAGGCTGGAGAATAACGCATCCTAAACTACCCAGGGGCAAGTGGATTGATAACCAAAACTATTGTCAGTACACATGAGTCTAATAGGATGATAGTGCAAGCTTTGAAGGATACCATGGATTAGATAGCTCAGTGGTTAGAGTGCGAATTTACTGACCGGAAGGCCCGCGGTTGGAACCCGATCTCTACCTCCCAACATCCCTGGAAGTATCCCAGGCCTCGTGTTTCCTTCAGATGGCATAGTAGTTAGCCACTGAAAGGATGTTACAGCTGAACAAATAAAAGATGCTATGCACAAAAGCTTCTATTCTTGATGTATCACGCACAGACTGTTAACAACCAGTCAGCAAATTAAAGCAATCCAGCTAGTTCATCCGCCTCATTTCCTTCTACCGAAGTAAAATAAGGCAGCTGACTAAAGTAGCTAGACACTGGTTTCCAGCCAATAAACCAATAACCTACCTTTGCTGACTCTGAAATCGTATCCCAGATTGGTCCATCCAACTTTAGTTTACCGCTTTCTATTCGAGAAAGAATTACATCGGGCTTGTCATCGGGATTAGAAGCGAATGGAGCTTGGCCAGAAAGCATGGTGTACATAAGTACTCCGAGGCTCCATACGTCGCACGCTGCATGGTAACCTTGCATTTTGAGTACCTGTAAGGCAGTAAAAAAATCTTTTTGTTCCAAAGGAACTTTAAAGTTAGAAATCCAAATCCTTCCTACCAGAAAAACCTCGTTTATGACACAAAATCCCACATGGTCAGGTGGTTTTGGGTTTTATGTATGCATGGGAAGGTAGGTTGATTTTGTGGATATGACCAAAAATACTTTTGTGCAGAGGAAGAGGAGAGCGCGTGCTTCATCTGAGCATCTGATCCACCTGGTTTTGCTTAATTATTCAGCCCCCAGGTGTCCCTTCAAGAAATGTTTTTGATTCAATTATTTGCTTTGATACCCGAATTGTCAAGAGCAAGCTTCCAGGTGATTCAGCCAGCTGTTTCTCACAAGGGTCAGTATTCAAAAGACGTTTTCCAAAAAGGTTTGTCAGACAAAGAAATAGTAACTGGAAATATTGGAGGTTTTCAAACTACGTCGTCCATAATACAGGCAGTCTCATCCATTTTTACTGTAGGAAGAAACCGGACCCAATCGTGGTTTGCTTACTCCAGGGAAAAATTGCGCTATACTGAAGTGTACACTCATGAGTCTTCCACATTCATCCATCTGGTGGGCGCATTCCTGATAGTCTCCTGGGCCACTAGACTAGGGTTAGAACAGGTGTAGTAACCAGTTACAACTGATGGCCGCACCCGGTTAGTTTAGGTTTGGACCTCCTGATAGTATCCAAGCCCACATTTGACCACGTAATGCACAAATCAATGTATCCTCAGACCACATCGTCTATCACGAACTGACGTCGGTGAGGTTGCCTTATTTGCTGCATGTAACGAGGCAGCTAAGCAAAAACATGTGACGGCTGAATCCTCTCAGGTTTCTTCAACAGTCTATCCTAACTCCACTCATACCTTGTTCGCTGATCACTCCTCTACTGGGCCCAGTTGCAGGTACGTCATTGAAACACTCAGGTGAGCGACCAATCGTACAGCAACCCTCAAATCTGTCGCTCTATTTTCAATAATCAGACCTCAATTTCTAATTTCTATTGCAGCCTGCAATGTTGAAACCCTCGAGGAAACGTGCCAACAGAAATGTACTTACGCGCACTTTTGATACTCTGTCAACAAATTTTTGCCGTATTCTTGAAACTAAAGTACAGGACTAAACAGATGACCTAGCGGCACCTTCATTCTCCAGAGGTTATTTGTTGAGAACTTCAGGTGACTATACAGCTGCTGGAGCTGGTTGTGCTGGCATTCGTACATCCCCCAGCTCTCCAACTCGCTCAACGTGGTACATATAAACAGTCGTCTTGCTTCTCTTTGTCCGTAAACTTCCATAAAGGTTCGGAAAATCCGATATATTGGCCACTCGTTGTTTACAGTTATGCACCAACTAACTGTAGCAGTGTCTCCTTGAAAGGCATATTCTATCGAGAAATGACATTCTCTGTTTTCCACCACGAAGAGGTCGGGCGTATCTCTAATCATAGGAGAGTTCAGTACGCAGTTAGACCGCTTCTCTTTATGCAAGACGCAATTTAGTGGTAAGCTTAGTTTAGACCCAAGGCATAAGGAAGTATGACATCAATTAAAACCCTGCGCTGACAGCCCTTTGTTCCTCAGACCACTGCGTTTGGGCGCAGTGGACGCCACTGTGCTCCCTACTGTCCCTCCGCTGCCGAACAAGCGAGGACGGACGTACTAATCACTGGATCTCCGAACGAGCGCTATTGCTTCTTTATATAAGACGTTGCATCCCTTTAGGGTCACAGTATAATTCGGATAGACGGTCAAATGGAAGAGGTCACTCGAGCGCAGTTAACAGGTGGATATGAAAGCGCGGTGTAGACGGTAAGCGCACTGACCGAGGAAAGTTAGCGCAGAGGATAACACGGTCTTCTATCTAACCTGCACATCAGGCATCTCGTCGAGCTGATCAATTTTAATCAAGTCTCATATTAATATTAATATTAAGATTTATATTTATATGGAGAACTTCGAACAAATGGCTTTGGCCAGATGTCATAGTCCACCGAAATTTTTTTGGCGTTATGCTGACGACACATTTGCTGTAATCAAACGAAATAACGTGAACAGCTTCCACGACTATCTCAATAGTTTAACAGTTTAGTTAACAATAGTTTAACATGGAAACAGAACCCACCCCGGGCACATTACCCTTTCTGGACTGTATAACACAAGATTGGTGGGAAACCAACAGAAACATGAAACCAACCAGAAAGCAACAGACACAAGAACCGTCTTAAGCTATTCATCAGCACACCCAAAGTCCGTATGCTCCAGTATTGTCTCATCGATGTTTCGTCGAGTCAGAGCGCTGTGTACAGAGATCGACCGGACGGCAGCGCAAATCGAGATTGCCAACAAACTTCAAGAAATAGGATACCCAATGAGTTTGACTTAGCGGAAAGTAAGAAAAATATTAGCTCCAGTATCTTGACCCAGTAAGGAATGGATTAGCACAGCAGTCGTTTCACATAAAGCAACAACGTCGGATGCTATTCGAAGACTGTTGAACGTAGCCAACAGTCGAGTAGCCTTTCAGAAGGGAAAAACGCTACGCTCAGTTTAAGTGCAGTTGAAAGATCCCTTGCCGAGTGAAAGGATTAGGGACTGTGTGTATAAAATTAACTGCAACGATTGCACTAGGGTTCACACTGGACAAACCACCAGGGAATTGCACACCAGAATTTGTGAGCATAAAAGAAGGATATACAAAGCACCAAGGAATGCAGAAGAACACTAAACGTTGGTCAAAGACTCAGCTATGGCGGTACATGCCTTAGACACGGGACATACAATAGATCTTGAGAATGTGGAAGTTTTAAGACGGGGACTGCGATTCAAACCACAACGGCTGATACCCACAGCGGTGGAAACTACTAAATTACATCACTGCGTGAATAGAATCGAGGGTGTAGAATCACGACAAAAAACGGGAGGTGGGGGTAGAAACCTCAACTGACTAAAGGTCACAGCATCCCTCTTACACAACTAAATTAGCACTAGCTAATCCACACAGACGGACAGAAGGTTCAAACGACGTTCAAGAGGGACCATCAAATGAACCGAACCAGAAGAACTAGATCCTAGGCTGGACCCAAACACATGTAGGTTTCCCCAACTTATTCAATCACTCTAACACACTAAAATCCCTCGATCGACACCCAACAGAGATTTAGCTTGACTTAGCTGATTGGTTCTCCTTCCGCCTCAAATCTCGACCAATCTCGGAACCTAGTTACTTGGCCTGACGAAGCTTTTGTGTGAAAAGCGAAACGTTTCCCAGCAATAAATCTACCGATTGTCACCAAACTTTTTCGAAAACAAGTCTCATATATATCTTTATAGTGTACTACTCATAAGGTTGCTGAAAATTCATATATGTATATGTACCATATATGTACCAAAGACCGTCTTATGGATTGAAACCATTAGAGTGGCAAGAAGAGCTAATCAGTTTCAGGTGGTTTCGATATTTCAATCGCACACCCAACTTCGGTTAACCGATGGAAACGTTGTTTTCTTTTCCGAACTGTTGTTGGAAAATGGTTTGTGGGAAACATGCCTCGAGTTGACAACCCTAAACAAAGGCTGACTCCTTCGGACGCATAGAATTTTAAACCTTACATGAGGCCATAAATCTACCATAATATCTATGTACAACCCACAGAATCAGATAAAATTAGAAGGAAGTGGGACAGAAGTAATCAATGACACTCTAGTTTGTAAATCTGTTGACATCAGCTTGGGCACTCTACGCGTGAATTCATTCACCAGCTAGCTCAACCCTTGCTGGTGAACTGAAGGGAGGATTTCATTGGAGCAGCCATTAATTTGGTTGAGAATTTGTATGGAACTGACAAGCGCAGAGAATAAAATCACATCGGGTCAAGATGGACAAACACAGTCAAAAACTGCTAGCATGGTACCTTCCGAGAGTACGATTAGTTTACCAGAATTAGGCCAAGTATCAAGCTATACTTTTACGAACTTCAGTACAACTGATACAAACCAATTGCCGACCAATGACTCCAAGGTAAAAGTATAGACTTCGGCAGCATTTGTATAGAAAACAGCAAGTAGATGTACAAACACTAGTATAGGTGTTATAAATGATGTATTTTGTTATTTTTCATTCGAATCTTCATGTTTTTGAAGGTCAGCTTGAATTTTCAGAACTTTGTGGATCACGTGAGCCACACGCCCCCCAAATGTTAATCCAAAACATTCCTCTCTCAGCAGGATATATGATATTTCGTCTTTCTTTTTTCGATGCCAAGATGAAATCGTTTGGGGTGACGTTCATTACCATATGGATCGTAAAATAAACTAAATAAATAACGTTTCCAAATAAACTGAAAGCGCAAACACACATATGCACAGACAGAAGGCGAATTCGAGCTGATTTTTCCATTGGTTAAGAACCACTTTCTGAAATGATCATTAGAAACTGCCAAGTGCAACGAGGCATCACGGTTCCAGGAAAGTGTAACAGTATAGAACGGCATACCGCTCTACTGTACAGAAACCTCAAAGCTTAGTAGTTAATAAACACGTCCCTTTTTGCACTCCTTGATTCCGTCCACAAATACATTAGGAAAGAAAATAAACGAATCCAATCTAGAGTGTGTAGGTCGAAACTTGCCTAACAGTAAGCGTAGTAAGGATTGCTCATAAGCAACTGCCGTCCTCGACTTCGTGCGCCAGTGTCACACCAATGATAATGTCATCATTCCAGTCTGTATTGGTTGAAGGGAATTTCGCCGGAACTTCAAGAAAGAAATTTCGTCCGGACGGCACCTAAATCAACAGCGGTCAGATGACTGTCGGGTTATCAACATTTGGGTTAAACCAAGTCCGTGTACTTGTCGGCTGTGAGCAGTAGTTAGCAGAAACCCATCCCTGTCGCCTCGCTCACGTGTTCAGCTTCTGTCAAACTGGAGAACAGAATTTGACCTTTTGGAGGTGCGATCACATTTTCGCGCGAAGCATCTGACCAAACACAAGCCAATGGTCGGACGACCTTCAGGTCCTCATAGAGAGGGATCAGTAACTACTCGGATCGTCAACATCATCGACAACACAGTGACAGTGCGGAAAATCGACGTTTTGTTGTTGTAATAAAAAGCAAACAAGCGCCGCAAAGAAGGGAGAAAACCAGTACCGGCTCTAGTTCTAAGCTCTCCGATTTGACCATCCTTCAATAAAACACTTGCTCAAACAACCGGGAATGCTACTGGTATAGATTAGCAACCAAAATTTGCAGCGTTTCTTGCCACGTACGGAGAGTGTCACGCGGACCGCATTCTGGAGAAATGGTTGTTTCAAACCCTTCTGCCGACTTGCAGGTCAAACACCACTCTGTTTGCCATGTCGTCAACTAAGCACGAAAAAACTGTTCTTCCTAGTATGCGACGACCCTGCACGCGCGGTTCATGATCAAACCATTGCAGCTCATAATGGCGGATCACACGCATACAAGGCTGAGGATACCGCGGGTTCGGTGGATTCACAAACTTTTGAGACGTTTCCTATCAATGGAGTCAAGTGTGTCTTGAAGATCTAGGTGCACTATGATTGCGGGTCTCCTGAAACCATGCTAATGTTCCAAAGGAACGCGAGGCTGAATTACCAGAGAAATGCACCCAGAACTGAAAAAACGGAGCATTGAATTCAACGATTCTACCTGGATCCTGATTTCTGCCTTCTGATATGCATAAATACCAAGTGAATCTGGCCTACATGCAAGATAAGCTTGCTTTCCTCTTTGGCACAGATTGCGAGCGGTATGGATAGTGAAGTGCGAAGCACGACCGAATAAACACCTGAAACCGACTCGAACCGCCGACCAGAGAGGATGCTTTACTGAGGCAACGCCAAATGATAGCAGTTGGATAGATGTACTCATCCAACACTTGAGATGTTGACGACTGAAGAACGTCCCGAGTATATCTTTTCGTTCTTTCAACGCGTACGTAAACTTTTTATCTGGTGATCTAACAAAATCGCATCTACTGTTTAGTAGCCAGATAAGCCGAACGCCGAGGTTTGAAACTTGCTTCCAAAGTATCCGAGGCTTTTGAAGCTAACCGACGCACCGACCGCTGTTCAGGGCAATGCAAGAAAAAGGGATTCATAAAGAGACTAGTGTTGATGGGATAGAGGAGAGAGAATAAAACCTACGTGAAATGAAGGAAGAGAGGTTAGCAGTGCTCGTTTTTGCGTAGCCGTTCCAGTGTCCATAACAAGTAAAGTGAACCAGCCGAAGGCACCACGCAAGGACCTATGTGGTATAGGCTTACTTTGGTTGTGTAAATTAGAGTTAGACGACAAGTCGCGAAGTACGTTCCACCCCACGATCTATAAAGGGCAGTGAGCCTGGTCAGGCACACGCTGAAGGCACTCTATTTACACTCTCCCACTCAGACAGAAGTTTTCTGTCTCCATTGCGACCTCATTGCAGAAGCGCAGTTCGTTGAAAAGTAGGGCGTTTACAGAGCGATTCTAAGCTTTCTGCCGCATCGAACTGTGAATGAGCGGGACAAGCGTGGCAACCAGAAGAATGAAAGTGACCAATTTGACGGGATTAATCGTGTTTAAGGCAGTGTTTTCCTCAGGAATATGCTGATTTCTGTGATGACGTCCCGGTTGTGTTCAGAAACAGAGAATCGTAATGTTCCCGTACGTAGAGATATCACGTTGTCCACTTCGACATCATTGTTGCCTATCTGTCCAGAACAACATGTTCACATTCTTTCTCTATTACAAGTAGGGCAACGTGATTCAACGTATTAACGTAGACTGTATTGTTTTTTTCTGCTCACGAGTGAAAAGACCTGACGTGACTTGGGGTTTTGCTCGAAACTCCTTGTGTCCAAGTTATGGAAACTGGGCAAGTATTGCTAACTGTTTGTGACCTGACCCCTGGCTCATCAATGTTTTTCCATTAACACATTATGAACAGCTGAAACAATCCAAGTGAAAGCATCTTACTTGAAATTAGTTTTTTGGAGAATAGCCGACGTCGCATAGATAATGCATATTGTTGGACGCCCAGCCCATTGCACTTCCCCTGTTTAACTCTCTGTTCACAGTCCCCACTCATCATAATAGGACAGTTTAGTGCACCTAAATAAGGGATACCTCATAGATGACCCACATACCCCTCTGTGATAAACCGAGTATGATGAAAACTACCACCTACTCAGGTTGATGTGGGTGGTTAAGCGGTCTTGCTGGAACATTTCCGAACACATACCTCTGTTATATTTTTACACAATAAGTCAATCATTTCTTCTCTGTAAGAAGTAGGATACGACTGATCTAAATTCCGTGGGGGCCTAATACCGGTATCTACGCCGCTGGATCTCGTGGGGTTGTTGAAGGTTCCACAACTTTCTAATTCACTTGACTTCATACGTTCGAGGTTGCTTTGAACTTCCTGTTGATTTCAAATCAATAACGCCAAAGAGTTGTACAATCAAAAATATCCTCCAATCAACGCCATGGGAAATCCAGCTGGTTTTCATGAAGTTTAGTGTGTTATCTGAATGGTTTCATGTGCCTGGGGATTTATGGCCAAACAAGAGCGTGTTCACCAAATCCCGGTTCACTCATAATCAGTGACGACTGATGTGTGGGGAAGAGTGAAAGTGTTCAAAAACAAACTGAAACAAGATTGTGTCTTGTGAGTCTGCGTCAAAATAATTTTCCTCGGGTCAGTTGTTTACCATCCCCAAAATTCAACGGTAATTTGCTTCCTATTCTTTGCATTGTTACTTGCCTTAAAGCTGCTGCGAAAGTATTCTAAGTAATTATCATTTTTATGGCATATGATCATCATTCAAAAATGTAGATTGGTGGTAAGACCAGAAAATTACCCGAGAAACTTAAAAATATTTAGAAAAGCTTCGCCTAGAGATAAACCAGTGGGGTGCGAAATCTTGTGAGTGGACATCATTTAGAAGCGTACGGTGACCATAAAAACCTGAGGCCAATAGGGGCTAACGAGTATTGGGTGTCTGATAAACACTGGTAAATCAATGTACACTAAATGGGACTGAAGTTTCACGAACAGTCTGAATAGTGTCGGCATGGGGTCCGCTGACCCCATGATTGCAGACGATGCAAGAGGCACCTACTAATCAATGTCAGTGAAGCTCTTGTTGTCAGTTTCCATCCAGATTGTCTGAATGAGTGTCTGGAGATGCAGATACCAAGAAATGATGGCTAGCCTTAAGTCGGTGTGCTAGTCATTTTTATGCTTTTCTTCACAATAAGGCAGCGGAACATCAGTGTCGAACACTCATGTTGTGCTATCCATGATGATGATGATGACAATGACATCAGACACTAATGGGACGAAATCCGAATGGCAGGTTAAAATAAACTTGCGGGATTTTTAAACTGCCAACAATGCTTATGATACATTGTGTTTAACACTAATCTCAAGTTTTCATAAAGGAAACTACTCACAAGGTTGCTGGAAACTCTTCGATAGCCCACGACGGGTTTCGCCCATCTTGGGGTTCATCAGGTAGGCGCAGTCCCCGAGTTTCCGTCAACCTTATGATCTATTTGAACCCAAATTGGACTGTTTTCGAGAGATACACTTATTTGAAAATCTTTTTGCTTTTCACGAGAGACTCAACTGAATCTCTTGTTTATGATATTCTACAACTGAATGTGATGTACACAGGCCGCCTCATGTTTCAGCTGGCACGATATTCGAGATATCGCAGCATATTTTCATAAAGGAAACTGCTCACAAGGTTGCTGAAAACTCATCGACAGCCCAAGACCGGTTTTGCCCTTCTTGGGGCTCATCAGTAGACGCAGTCCCTGAGTTTCGAATATCGTGCCAACTGAATCATGAGGTGGCCTATGTGCAGCATGTTCAGCTGTACAATATCATAAAAGAGAGATTCAGTTGAGTCTATCGTAAAAGCCTAATCTCAAGATATTTAACTGGTTCATAATGGCTCGACATTATGGCCAGTGCTGCGTTCAAGTGTGGCCACATCGAATGACTCGTCGAATTATGCGGGTAATGCGTAAATGGCCAACGGATCGGTGTACTCATGATTTTTGTAAACACAAGATTAGCATGCAAAAATCGATTACTAAGACTAGGTATTGGCAAACATGGTGGCAACACGGTTAACAACTTGATGCGATGAAACATGTTTGTGAACCCGCACTAGCACTTGCAATTTTGAATTGCATGGGCTCATCGTCTATTCACGGTTTATATAAATCAAGCCACATGATCTGGGTTGAGCAGTACAGGGAACGCTGGCTTAAGAGTGATTCCCGATGAAATTCCGACAACTTTTTCCTTGAGAACATCAACCTTGAGAGCAACAACGTTTTCGATACCTCAATCCCTGATACACGCACGTAGATGGGATACAGGATTGACCAAAGCCAAGAATCAGATAAAATAGGATAAAAAAATCAATGACAGTCAGGGTGCTCGTTAGAAGTAAAGGAGGGTCTGGGAGTCACGTGAACTCGACATGCTATCATATCATCACATGATAACCAGCGTTTGTACATATTATTTTAGAGCATAAACCTGTGAGTTTTAAAAGTGTATACAAATAGTTTCGGTCCAATCGCTTATAGTACATTTAATGGAGCTTGATAGCGGCAAAATCCATCACAATGGCGATCTGAAAATTCTTTCGATAAAACTAGTCTAACCATGTTTGGAAGTCTGTTTGCATGATTCCCTCATTGTTCAATCGATATTTCTGCCTTCGAAGAAACAGGTACACTGGCTAGCCCACATACGGAATGCCATTTAGCCCTTTGATAAGAGAACCGGAGGCATAGGCGGCTTGGGGTACATGAACGTTTTCTGTCAACTTCTGGATGTGTGACTCACCGGGCAACATTTGTAAGCCGAGTGCAACAAGTTTTGGGGGCCTGAATCTGGATTAGGCAGATTCGTAAATTGTGTTGATTTCAGCGACAAGATGGACACTTTGGCGGCGTTCCTCTGTGTTGCTAGTGCTAAACTCATTGTACTGAAACACCATTATTTCTGGCTAGTGAAGTCGTACACGTGTGAGCAAATTTCTTCGCATTTTCTCCGATTAGTTGTTGAATTAAATCGAATCAAGCATCTGCCTATGTCATGAAGGGAACTCAGGCAGGAAACAGAAGTAAGCATGGAGTTCGAAAAAGTCCGACGCTAATGGTCTGACGGTAGAGTGTCGCTGCCTTCGTACTTCACACATAGGTAACACGATTTTTCCTCAAAACACCCCCGCAGACAGACTCAATGGAAACCCTTGCAAAATGGCTTTGATATGTGCAAAGTATCACATCTTCTCAAGCGAGACACGGAGAGAGTCACGTTTCGAAAGGCGGTTCAAATTATCAGAACATAAAATTTTCGTTATACTATTCGCACTCTCATAGCCCGCTCACACGTAGTTCAGCCTACCACCCCGAAGAAGCTGCGTAAAGCACAAGCCAGCTCCGCAGACTATGACGTGACAACCTCAGCTTCAGGCCGAATGATCATTTTTTAAGGATCATTACGCTTCCGTTTGCTGAGGCCATCTGTCACCATTTACGGTTTCGCGACACCAACAGCCAAAGGTGTGAGGAGTCTTAAGATGTTTTTCGCAAATCTCATGTTTTGCAACCGTGCACTAAAATAGCCCCTAGCTTGGCACAAAACTTTGATGGCTGGTGTGTGCCTTCTGACGCCACAAGTTTACACTATGATGCACATGCGTATAACTTTGTTTACACGGTGTTTCCGCGGATCCAGGTGTGCTACCGCAGGTGAGTAAGCGAAGGCCCTGTGAACCTGGAGGGTAAAGGTCCACGCATGATTTATTGCACAAGAAAACGGTTCAACAGTGTTAGAAAAAGTATTTTCGGATAGAAGTATAGCCTGTAAATATAATGATCAAGTCTTGGTTGTTTACCGATTTGACAAGTCATGTGACGGTTAGTGACTTTAGCTCAGTGAAGTGAAGACATCTTTATACAGATGTACCAGTATAAAGCGCGTAATAAAAGCTAGTCTCTATTGTAGGCTTAGCTGTATGCTTGTAACGTGAAAGTGCTTCATATACTGAAATCGTGCTAAGTGTGGCTCACCTGATCCAAAAATCAGTTAACTAAATCAATTTGCACTATGCGACTGATGTGGGTTGTCGCGCTCTTCTATGAAGCAGTCTCTTCTTTGACCTAGGTTATCTTCACTAACGCCGGCAACCCTGTGGTGCACAATAAAGAACCTCTAGGTGATAAAATAGGAGAGCAGCTGTTGTGAGTAGTTGGTGCTGCCTTTTACGTTTTTGTCCTTCAAGCATGCCTTTCGAACAGCTGCTGCGTTTGTGAACGTCTATAGCTCAACTGGTCCGGATAGAACGTAGGCACAGATAAGGAATGAAAGAAAACTAATGTAGGGTATCTAGATGAAAAAAAGTAAAACACGAGTGTAAAGCTCTAGGAGTGATAGATAAATCCAGTTTTTTGTAGGCTAAAAGGTAAGGTATTTTGGCACTGAATATTGTGCCAACGAATTCCAGAAAAGTTAGATTTGGCACATCCACGTTTGAGGGAATTACAGATAATCCTTTACTGCACTCAAACGCCTAGATAGCCCTTGCTGTTATTTATAGATGGGCATAGAATGAGAAGCGTGTGGATCTACCGTGACCTTCACATATGACCATATCACCCCACAATTTCATCGGATTATTAACTACTAGCCCCTGCGCGAAGCAGTTGCAAAATGTGTTTGAAGGCCTTGTCATGGCTTTTGAACGGCCTTCAGGAGTTTGCTCTGAATGACCGTGAAAACGGAAAACAAACACCTATACCAAGTAAAACCCTGACTAGCCATTGTTTTTTGTCTAGTCTCCATTAACCCGCGGGATCTTGCGTATGGAAAACACTTGAGAGGGATATCTATGCAGCATGGACTTTCATATTTCCCGTAAAGAATAAGCGGCACTGCCAAGCATCCGATCATTGACTCGCCGAAAAAAATTCATCTGGAGCAAAGTCACAATCAGGTGTGAGTGGTACATGCTGCTTTGCCTTTTCTTAGAAGCATCACCCACCTGCAGGACCAACCATTGGTCATATAATGACTCCATAATACTCTAAACACACTCCTACTACTTACCTCTGGTGCTGCAAAGTTTGCTGTGTAGCAGGGAGTCATTAGAAGTCCATTCTCCGCCCTCAACTGCTTGGCGAACCCAAAATCACAGATCCGTAAGGACGAAGGGTCCAGTGTCCGATCGGCATAGAGAATGTTAGACGGCTTAAGGTCACGATGCACAATCTGAAAACAGAGGGCATTACCAAGATTGTTCAGTATAATCATACGGAAAAGAAATTCGGTCATCCGGTCCGGCAAACCAGACTACAAAATTTAAGATACCGCGGTTCAATGATACCCGGTAGGGGACAAGCTCACCAACCATCCAATCCTCATGTCTGTAAGTGTTCAAGAGTTGTGAGTTCTTTCTGGACATCATGTGTAGCAGGCAACGGATTTCAAGTCACTACCACGTAAAAGATATGATACATGAAAAATCTGCTTTGATGGT
Source organism: Opisthorchis viverrini (assembly GCF_000715545.1). Taxonomy (NCBI): domain Eukaryota; kingdom Metazoa; phylum Platyhelminthes; class Trematoda; order Opisthorchiida; family Opisthorchiidae; genus Opisthorchis; species Opisthorchis viverrini. Next base: position 278,579 of record NW_008751970.1, on the reverse strand, counting down.
TGACTAGTACTGGGCGCACTAGCTGAAAAAAATTACCGGTGTTAAGGTGCGGTATGAAAAACTCCATCGACCAGAAAGATTATAAATTAAGTTAAACGGAGTATTTAACAAGCCTTCGAACGCAAAAGACCTTCATACAAGGTCATACGTAAAATTGTTCAGTCAATATCTTTAAAAGGTTATAATTCTTCACCGGATAAGGAGAGAGTAGAGTGATTGACGTCTGAAGAATTTCGTCGGGGATTACGTTGTTCTGAACACCATAACAAGTTTGCATTCGAAGTTTGCATTCTGATGCTCCACATTTTTTTTTCAGTGTTTTAGTCTTGATCTTGGCAAACCCAACCGGTATAAGGTTGACCATTTAAATCCACGTAGGGCGCTTGCTGTAACTAGTGATTATACTGTCACGGATGATGGAGCACCAGATGAAGTGTGAAGAATAAGTAACAAGTAGAGTCATCCAAAAACTTTGGTTCAAACCATCTCACTGTCGCTTGTACAATGTCCTTATATCCTCACGTGGTCAACATCTGTCCTGTCCATTAATCGTCTCTTCATTGGACCAACAGAAAGAGGAATGTTTATACCGTTAGTCCCGGTCTGTAGTGAACAGTGTTGCATTCACTCGATCGCTGAATGCGAGTTAACACTGTAGGCTTTTGCACTGCTTAACTCGATGCACGGGCAGGGCGGACTGAGGGCAGTTGCTGTTGCCTTTTAGGGCAGATTGAGGGCAGTTGCTGCTGCTTATTACTGACACGGGCACCGGACAAAGCCTGCTATCGATCGCTGAAGACTGTTTCACAAGCCAACCACCATACCAAACGTGACTATGGGTTTCTCTTCAATTTTTCGTCTTCTCTTTGGGTGCCTTCTTTTTCTTTTCTTGTACATGGGAATTATGCGAACCCCTGACATTTCTCACGAGTACCAAAATCCGGATAACGACATGAGTGGATGTAGCTATCGTTTTCGTGGAGTATAGTTTCGACTACAATGAATGAAGCTGCTAGCTGGTCTAGCAAGCACCTCCATCTCAAAATACCAAGTTCTTGCTATTTATAAGATTTTATGCCAGTATTCCGACGGTCTATTTAGTAGCTAAAAACACATGACCGTTTTTCATTGCTCCGCTTAGCGAAATTCCTACCGTTAGGCAGGATATTACCCTGCTGGGTAACTTTATGTAGTTCTGATCCAATACAAGCTGTCATTATTCAAGTGCGAATTCTAGGTTTTGTCGCCCGTTCTTAGCAATTTTGTTGATATGTTTGCCACTGCGTATATCTAGATTTATTCATCAAACCCTCCTTTAAAACGGTCAATGACCAAATGCTTGGCCGCTAATAACAACTCTCTGGTCGGAACCTCAAGAAATGTCCTGACTGACTTTGTAGTAAGTAAGTATCTTGACGCATCTTAGCCACATTCAAAGAATTCTCCTCAACGTTTTTCATCCAATTCACCAAGTCGCATGCGCTCTTTCAAGCACAAACAATTAGTCTCTAAACTTTCTACTTAACATAACCCCCAAAGTGAATGGCTTCCTAGTTAATTCTACCGCTTTGTTTTGCAGCTGCGCAAATATTGCTGGTTGCGTTTTTATTGGCAGGCTGAGTAAGCATGAATTGTTTGGTTCGAAAGATAAACTGATCTGGTCTTTTTCATGTGGGACTGCAGTCGGATAACAAGTTGGCTATTCCATTATAATTCTCCTTTTTCAAGCAAACAAACGGAATATTGACAGGGTAGGAGTCAAGTTATTCATAGTGTGCATTAATAAAACCACCATGATCGATAGCCGTCCGCAAATTGATCAATGACAATGAACTACCATATACAGGTACGTGAAGAACCCATTGTGCAAAAATATCCGTGAAATAGATAGTGTTGACCAACCATAGTCTTTCTGTCTACTGATCACTCAGAAATCATGGAGGAAAACTGATGGTTAGTACACTGTTTAAGCCGAGTTGAAGAACCTCATGTGCACAAAAAAAAGCCGCCGCACCACCATCAGAATTCTAAAAGAACAACGAATAAACCGATGATGACTGATGAGTGAATACATGAGTTTCATGGTCCAGGGATAACGAGCAAAGGCTTGACAGTTGTGGAATCGATGGGAATATCTCGTTGCCATTCGCGACAAGCATCGATCACGAGCGTGACTGCGGGTGAACTAGAAAAGGGTGGAGATGACAAATTCGGGCACTTGCACGTTAGGTTTGCCAAGCAACCCCATCACAGCAACACAACTATCATTCTGAACAACTGTCCAATTTTGCTGCTCACCATCAAGTACCTGAGAGAAAGGTTCCTCTCATTTAGTATTCGATATGACTAACAAAACGCCCTTGTCGAAATGGTAAGAAATAGGAAACAGAATGACTACACCTAGCACGAAACAAACAGATAGTAAGCTGGAGCGTTTTACTGTCCGTTATTTGCATTTGTTTCTCTGCCAACTAAGAAAACGTCGTCTCTTGGCGTGTGAAGTAATGAATAACTCGTCTGACTACGGATCAGAAGATATCCGGTTTGAATCCTGGCGTGGTGGCCTGGTTTCAAGTTGGAACCACAATGCTTCGACGACAAGTGGCACTTAAGCCGTCGTGACTAATTCACGAACACATTTAAAAATCAGCAGAAGAACACCAGATTCTCCAAAATAAACCACAGGAAATTGTTACGTGCGGGTATACTTGAGTATTGAGTGACACAAAAGGCATCATACAGCACTAGTTGGTACCTCGCGCTCAGGTCCAAACTCATAATCTATAGTCTCGCAACTTAGTACACAAATCAGCCATTTGATTGTGACTGATAGAGACCATGCTCACAAGGAAAGTTCCTTTGATTGACAACTGACTCTAGTTTGTGAGACCTGTCTGGATAGATAAGAATAACATAAGCAGTGCTATTTAGGCACTGAAGAGTAGCTTTCCAGTCTCGAACATGCCGGTCACCCTGTACACTGTCCCTATCAGCAATTTCGATCAGACTGATGGGTAATCGAATAAAGAAGAGACGCCACGCTCGATCAGATTGCGTGACTGATTTGCATAGGTAAATGAAATTTGCAAGGTTATCATACGACAGACGATATTTTGCCGAATCTGTTGCGGAAGTGACTTTGAAAGTCTAATTATCCATTCGGTGCAGAATTTACATACTTCTTACTTTGGCGATCTCGGTGGCCGTGAAAAATTTAGGGAATCTATCCTTTAAGGCAAACTGCAGCCAGAAATATTGGCATCCTAACTTGCTGAAGCAGACAAGTTAAATTTTAGTTAGTCTACTGGTGTTTTTCATGTTTCACGTAAATTTTGTTCAATTGTTCAGCCGTGAACACTGCGCCAGCACTCTTCATCTCCAATAAAAACTTGGAACATCAGCAGAAATTGGACAAACGGCACAACGATACAGCGCTGTGAGCAGAAATAGACAATTGACTTTTGGGGAAATAAACCGATTAAGTTAAGTAAGTGTCTCCTTTCCGTGACTGGGCCACATTAGAGTTTCTATCTGAAAAGCTACCATCTGTTCCGCGTAGTTTTGGTCCGCTAACGTGGGGATGATTCTCAAAATTCAATTAATAAAACCACTTGTGTATGAAAAAATTGCCAAACTTATTCAATTTATCATCAGTTCCATCACGGCCGCTTTATTAATAACGTACTCAGCGAAGCTTTGTTAGTGGGGACGGAACCAGACGCGCTGAGGCGCGCACAAATGGACGCGCATTACGGTTCTCCCGTATTATCTTACTACAGCCTAATTACGGATTCTACGCAATTGGCATCGGAAAAGCAAATGGTGGCTGTTACGTCAGCAGCAGACTACTTTAAGCCTGCAAATAGCGACCATGGCAGCAAACCCTGTCTGGGTGAACGTGTCGGTAAATAAAGTCGAAGCAAAATGGGTCAGTAAAAATATTTTGCGTTTACATGCAGGTAAAATTCATAGCGAGCCGGTAGCCCCAGCTCATCGAACACAAAAACATTGAGGATGGAAGTAACTTCAACGTACGGTGATTAAAATAAACAGCAACGAATAGTTGCATTGAGTAAAGCATTTGCTCATAGCAAGGATATATTTAGTCAACCGATTAGAAAGACAAGGAACTTTATGTTCTATATCTGCCCACTTCCAGAGTTACTCATCACTATAACACAAAGGAGGATCACAAATTGTGGGCAATATCCGAATTACCCTCCCCGGAGGAAGCAAATTTATTTACATTGCTAACCATCTATCATTTCCATCAGTGATCAGTAGTAAAGGCGTGATAGGGGTGAAAAACGCTTAACAAAACGAAGACTGATCAACTAAGCAGAGACAGACTGGTCATGTGACACTTTGATAGATAGTTCTAAGCTATAGACCAAACGTGGACTACTGTCTGGAGCAACGGCTTGAGGGCCTGGTGATTGAGAACCGTAAATTGTTCTCCACATAACCAGACGTTGACTTTTTTCCAGACGGAAAATACTACTCATAAGGATACTGAAAACTCTCGACAGCTCAACCGTAAATTGTTCTCCACATAACCAGACGTTGACTTTTTTCCAGACGGAAAATACTACTCATAAGGATACTGAAAACTCTTCGACAGCTCATAATTGGTTTTGTTCTCCTTATTCGGATACAATGCTGATCTCCTGACAGTCAGCGTACCTTAACGAGGATAATAAAATTCGCCATCCAGCCAATATCTCCTGAAAGAAATAACTTTTTTGCATTTTTTTCGGTCATTTTGCTATGTGGATTGCAGGATGAGGACAGCTTGGTGTGTGATAAAAACAGAATGCCACAATTAGTGCAAAATAAGTGTCACAAAAATCACTAACCATATTCTGGTGCAAATACTCGAGGGTCTTGGACAAGACGGCCATAACTGCACTGGCTTCGCGCTCAGAAAAGCACTTTTGCTGACAAATTCTGTCCAAAAGTTCCCCGCCTTCCAGGTAGTCCATTACCAAGTAGACAAGGTTTCCAATTTCATAAACCTGAAAAAGATGGGCAGACTGGTCACATCCAAATGGCCGCTGAGGTTGAAAACAGGAAAAGCTTTACCGAACACTGTCGCAGCTTATCCTACGACCTGCATTTCTGGCTTGGTACTTTCCTCATTCACATTGACCTATTTTGGTCTTGTATCCGTTACCTTTGACGTACCCACTGGCAACAATATAAAAGTGTGTAAAATCTTTGAGTCTGACGTTCGAGGGTCTGACTGTCTGACTTCCCTCTTTCAAGTTGTTTGTGATATTATCACAGAAACTGATCAACTGTTCAGCCACCGGAGTTTGTTTCGGTCTGTCGGTCTCAGTTCACCACATTCACCTGCATAGTTTTTGTCTTTTCCGGGATAGAATTATTTGTTCATCATGATTTTCTTTCCGGAAAAAACCAACAACCGCTGGGTATAATTTTTCAGCGATAGGAATTTACTGATAACTGGAATATCGACAAAGGAAACCTTTACATCCAAGAAGAGAGTTCATGTGCGATCAAAGTGACGGCCAGAGATGTGGTGATGTTGGTAGATTGTTTTGAGTAGACGTAATCTGAGTGGCAAGGATAACTGTGCTTTTTGGGGCCACGTCTTACTAAATAACTCCTCATATTCAAGTAAACTATGTTGCTTCATTGCTATATGGGAAAGAACCGAGCGCACTTCAAAGTGAAATGAACACGCGTGTGATGGACAACACTTAGTTACGTGTTGCTTTTTGTCACGTCCTAACTTTTCATTTCAACCCGCAAGGGACATCCGGACTAACAAAGCTCAATTTACACTAACCTTCTATCGCAAGCACATCACTATGAATTGGTATGATACTCGCCAGACAAACGCCGATAAAAAGGAAAAAGCTTCACCAAATTTAGGTTAACCTCAAGCCATTCTGAGCTACCTTCTGTGACAGAATCGGTTTTTTGTGGTTTTGACGAGCTGACGTAAGATTAGTCTGATAAAAATAACGTAATACTACTAATATTTTAAGTTAAAAGTCTGATACTTTGACACAACGCTGAGATCATCCGAAATGCTAAACAAAGTCAGTAATAGGGTTACTAAGCAGCTGGCATTTTAAAAAAAGAAAACATTAGAGTTTGAAAGGAACAGGAGTGTGCTAGGCGTACATCAATGGTTTCATTTAAAAATGAGTAAATTTTGGGTAGAGCATCGATAATCTTCAAAAAGGCATCACGCACTTACGTGTCATCAAATCAACTTATAAGGTTGCTTTCGAATATGCGGGTGCTTTCGTAGATGAATTTTACTCAGGACAGTCAGGTGCGTGTTAACAACGGTCTACCCAAAATATCGGAAAAAAGACAAGTAGAGTGGAGGTGACACTACTCTTGCTGTGTCCCAAAAGTCCCCATGAGCTTCACGCTAACAAAGTAAATCGCAAATTATTGTGAGATTTGCCGCTCAAAATGCGTTCGAAATTAATTAGAACGGGTAGACTGATGCTCACTTGAATTATTGTGCCGTCTTTGTAACATACCTTGTACATTTACTGCCTACAGGCTTACAACGGATAGCGAACAAACCATTAGGCTTCGTGTGATAATTCTTCCCAGTTGGTAACTACCACATGTGCGGCTAAATCCGTGTAACACGAAATGGACGTGCCTATATCAATCATGTCTATTATTTTGTGAGGAAAGTGCACATTCGATTCGATGAATACAGCATTAGTCTGTTGATGACAGCGAATTCCCAACAACTGTTTTAAACTGGGGTCTAAAGATGAGCTTCTTACCCGGGTTTGAACCTAGGATGCGCTCTTCTGTCATAAGTACAGCACTGAAAAACACGTTTTCCTTAGCGTGCCCAAATTTCACTGGTGGTTCGAGTTAACGGTGCAGAATCTAAACTGAACCTGAAATTTGGGTGTTACGATTGAAGACGCATACCAGAACAAGTTTTCGGTACACGAGCTGAAACATATATGGAATATACGTGAACTGAGATCACATTACATAATTTCCAGAAGACGACTGGTCTCTGCCCTTTCGCTTGGAACAGGACCGACCGAACAGGCCCTGACACGGCCTTTACTTAAAACACTGATGTCACTGCAAACGAAATGTTGTTAGAAATAGATTTGTGCTAAAAAAGCTTTTTGGGGTCGGCTACTTTGAACTGGCATCCCAAAATTATAACTACGATCAAACGTTTCAATGTGACTACCCGAAAAACCATTCGGTTCAGTTTGACCAGATGTTTGACTGGAGGTTTTCTAACCCCTATGCATCATCAAATATGACAGTGGATTAAAATGCCATTTCACATTAAATGAATACAAGCAATAAACAGCACTTCAAAATTCTCAGACAGTCTTCTTAGTACGTGAGTCACTAGGTACATGCAGTATAATACGGAACATTTTAGTTGTTATGTCTGCGTTGGTTTGAGCCTATCAAGCGTCTGTGTACGCCTCCATCATCAAAACAGCACACGATCATTCTTCTAATAGTATTCTAACATTTCAACTGATTGTGTTGAGGTTACGGCACTCCTTGATCCTGTAAAGAAAGACAAACTAGTAATCTGCATAGGATTAGAGGGATAAAGGCTTTATAACGTCACAGTCAAATCAAGCTGGAAAAATAATGAAAAAAACAAATGCAAAATGAGGCGTTTATTTTCTTTGTTGCAAAAAATGACAAACGCCCACATTTTGCAGCTGACGGATAGTTTAAATTGAAGTTTTCTTTCCGGTTTTCGAGAGTGAAAACCATGTGGCTATCAAAAAAAGTGTGACAGTGGATGTTAGGCTGCTCAATTTTGCCTTGTGCTGGAACAAGCATGGTAAATCTTCTAGCCTAAAGAATTTCCCTTTTGAATGATGACAAAAATTTTCATAGCTGGCAAAGAATGAGTCATCAGATTTCGTCACGCAAAATCCCGCGTAAAAATGTTCACCCAATGCTAATTTCATTTTTCTACAAACCTTATCACCACCTCGGACCGCAAAGACCCATAGGGATGAGGTAAATCGTACTCCGAAGACAATCGTAACTATTGTCTAAAAAGTTATTTGCATGCTAAGAAGAAATTTTGGGAAAGCAGCGGTAAAAGCATTTAGCATTCCGTGTTTTTACCAGAAGATGAATATACCTTCAAGGACTTTTTCCACAACACATTTCACTAAACAGGGACTCAGTCAAGAAAGGCTGTTGAATTAGTCTAATCCTGGACAAGCTGTCATTCGGGAAGAGCAGTCAAGCCTCCATTTCAATGGAACAACAACATTGCTTTTCAGTGGAATATTCTGGGCAAATTTGCTGTGTTCTTCACATTCAGGGTCTTTTTTTCTTCACCTAAGAGCCAATTAAACACTATTCTCGAACAATAAGAAATAAATCTGGATTTTGACATGTGCCCTAGCTGGTCGTTTTGTTACCAAGATCGTTAAACGAGTACACACTGAGTGTTCTCCTTTGTTTTAGAAACTATACCACTTCCCTGATATCGTTTTGTCGATTGTTCTCCAATCTTTATATCAGGTAGAGAACAACACATACAATGAACTGCTGGAGAAAACTATTCGGTGCGACGAAGCTGACATGGGTAGAGAACAACACATACAATGAACTGCTTCGGGAAAAAACTATTCGGTGCGACGAAGCTGACACACTGACCAAGAGACATGCCCTTTCTTGCTGCTCATCATGATTGTAGCTGCGTGCGCTGATGAGTTGTAGCATCAGAATCCCAAACAACTGTCGTTGGAAAACTGGTACTTCTTGCCGTCGAAATTCCGGAACAGTTGAGGTGTATTTGTCATGCACACAGAGAAAATGAAATTGAATGAAAATAGAGAACTAGGTCTACCTAATGGGGTCACAGAAGGACGAAACCCCGTCGGAACTGTCGATGAGTTTTCAGATGGCTGACTGGTATGTTGCATCAATGAAACATAACCTACGTGTCTGAAAGCGGAAAAACTAGTTCATGCTACAACGAATATGCGCAGGAATCAGACCAAAAGTAAAAACGAATCTAATTTTCTTGGGGTTGCTGGAAAACTTTAGCAGAAGTTACAGGGCCGCTGGAATTGTAATTCAGCTGACGTCAGATGGGCAGGGGACAGTCTGAAAAAGGTTTGAGGCAGACCGTAATCCAACTGATGGGTGCTTTTCATTGGTAAGCTACAGAGGTTCAATGATCAAACTGTTCATCTCCAGGACACATCAAATGAGCAACTCTCACTATTTAACGTGTCTCTTCAACCAAAAATCAATTTGAATTATCTTGAAGGACAGATCTATCAATTACAACAGGCGTGAAATAAGTATTCAGTGCTAATATATTATCACATGTTCATTGAGACGTATGGCCATCGATAACTCCTTAACGTTTACTGTACTGTTCTGAAATGATAAGCTGAGTCACACCAGCCTTGATATGTTTAAGGCCCACTTACGTAACCATTTCCAGACGTGCTCTAAGTCTACGAAAGTCGGCTCTCAGCGACTCATATGCACGTGCTTTTTGTTTTATTTTTCTCATAACATTGTGGTTCATCAACCGCAACTTCCTGTGGCAGGAAACGAGCATTCTTCATGCCAAACATAGCGGGACAGTAATAATTATTTCCGCTAGCGACATTTTATCCTTTGACGATAATTTTTTCTAATTATTCATCCCTGTTTGATCAGCCCGTCAATGCTAGGATACTGAATGTGCTACTGCTTTTATTGCTTTGGTCCAGAAATCCCCATGAAAGAGAGCATTTACAAGCAACAAATGTTTTTTCTACCCATCTTAGATCGGCTTTACTCAGAAAAATAAACTGTGTTCCCACATGGGCTAACCAGCAGCCATGCGAAAAAATTTTATTTGCTATCATTTTCATCATCCAAATTATCTTTTTGTGATATGGAAACCTGAGAGATCCCATTGAGTTTTTCCATCCTAGCTAGGAAGGGTCAACAGTGCTGAAATCAGGAAATTCCCAGGAGACTCGAACTTGTGATCTACGAGTTAGTAGTATGAATGATTAGCATATACTATCATTTATTTTTGAAGAGCATGGTCACAAACGGAAAAAAGTGAATGCAAGCGATGAATGCTAAAGTGTAACAGGAGAATATGGGAGAAAAGAGAGAAACGTCTCATTCGAAATCATGCCAGTCTGATGAGACGAATCCCAAAGTACGTAAAGCTTTTTACATGGAAACACGCGTCTAAAGACCAACAACAAAAGAAAGGACAAAAAATGGTGAATGCTCTTCAAGGCGCGGTAGGCGCTAGCACAGTCAAGATTCGCACATCAGGCACAAAGTGTCCGTCATATATATAGTGCATGTTAGGTACACTACCGATCAATCGCTAGTGTCTGGACGGCCACTTGTTCAAACTACTAGCCTGGAGGTCGCGGGTTTGAGACTGGGTGGAATTTTTCAAGATGCGCACTGGTGATGAATTCCAATAAGGACCAGAATGTCCTTGTCTCGGAACTGACCTTTGCATTTCTACTGCACCAGTCTAGGCTTGGGCAATCTGGCAGTATCTCAACACCCCTGGATCGTCCGGGTGGCATGAAAGATGTTACAGCTGAACGAATATTATTGTTATCGGTATATGGACGAGATCATATACATTGATCTCGTCAAAAACTGACTTCATGTGCAGAAGAACTCTCGTTGTATGATCAACAAGTTCCTCTAGTCAGTTTGGGCAGAGGCCTGATGTGTTTCAGTCTTTTTGCAGTCGAATGGTTCATGTGCATGACCAGCTACAGTTTAAATGCGGTTGCCGTACCAATGCATCAGCAAAAACAACCAAGTGTTGCAGCACTATTCACATGGGGCCTGTTGTTGTTTTGAAAAACCTTGTTTTTGCGAACTGCACATCTATGCAACGCTGATGGCAGAACTAAAATAAACAAAGTGATAAAATATGACACCAGCTAAAGTTTGAGCACGTAAGCCTGAAGAATTTATTGATTTTTACGAACCGAACCGGCAAAGACTTGGTGGCGAACTGACCAAGGAAAGTACATGGTTCTTAACTCAAAATCAGTCCGCGGCCGACGGTACGAGACTAAACCTCAATGTGGCTTGTCCCTGTTTCATAACATACCATTTATGTTTCTGGGTTTTATCCAGCCACCTGATCATATCTTATCTGCGTTTAACCCAGGCAGCTGATACAAACAAAAACCAAAGAGCTCACAGCTGATCTATGTATGGGAAATGCCAGCGAATCCAGGTTCTGAGGTACTTATAAGGTACTTTAAAACCCAAAAATTCAAGAAGAATCGACTTCTATGGTCCTCCATGGAGGCAACAAAAGGTGAACGTGGGCTACACATGCCAGCATGATGCATGCGGACTAAAACTTTTCTCATAAACACGTTCATACATTAGCGAATGTACACTCATTTGCAAACTAATTTGTTTTTTTTTTTGAGCGACTTACCTGGAACCCAGCTGAATCTCTCGTTTGCGATGTTCTCAGGCAATTGAATGTGCTGCAACAGACCGCCTCATGTTTCAGTCGTCACGATATTCGAGATATCGCGATACATATACATCTTTGTAATGTACTACTCATAAGACTGCTTAAAATCCGTCGAGAGCCCACCACCGGTTTCGCCCTTCTTGAGGCTCATCAGGTAGGCACAGTCCTCGCGTTTACATCAACCTTTTGTGATACTTTGAATATAGTACCAACTGAAACATGGAGCTGCCTGGTACAGTACATTCAGTTACCTGGAAACATCACAAACGAGAGATTCAGCTGGGTTACAGGTGAGTCTCTCGAAAAACCAAATTAGTTTGCAAATGAGTGTATATTCACTGATTCCGTGCAATTAGGTTTCAAGTGAAACACAAGGTTGACGGAAACCCGGGTACTGCGCCCACATGATGAGCCCCAAAAAGGGCGAAACCGGTCGTAGGCTGTCGACGGATTTTCATCAACCTTAAGAGTAGTACATTTCAAAGGTTCATACATTATTTTTGTTTTGTGAGGCTATGGGAATATAATTTATTGAATTATAAGCTACCCAGTCCGGAATAGGTAATGCAAGATCCGCAAGAGTTGGGCAGTTAAATAAACAACCAAATAAAACAAATTAAAATCGAATTGCTCAAGACCAATAGACGTTGTATCCTTTCGGATACATGTTGGCAAAAGCCCAGGTGTATAATGACCGTTTTGTTCCCGAGAGGTCAATTTACTTGGCCCACCTACAGTTTATCCACATCTGCCAAACCTAACTGTAGGGAAAAAACAATGCCACAGTTATAGTGGATATGGACGGCTATTTGATCGTCTACATTATCAAGGCGATTGTAATTTGGAGGGTTTTAGATCAGTTGCTTGCCAAGAGTGCGCCTACATGCACGAACTCTTCGAGGACCCATGCATTTGGTCAGCTAGATTCGACCGGAAAAATCAACCTAGTATTACTGGTTATAAGAATGCCAACTAAAATCTGCAACCTGTTTTGTCTGCGCCTAAGACAAGATTCAAACAAGCGTTCCAAATTTTTGTGAAGCGAATCCTGCACTTGTGACTGAATCGGAGCAATAAGACAGGATTTGAACTGTGGTTCCCCGAAATTTCGCCTTGGTGCAAAAGATGTACGTTCCAAAAAACTCATATCGTTCACTGACTTCATAGGATAACAAGAGAAACACTATATCAAGGCGCTGGGAGAGCACCTCAAACACAAATGACTGTTCTAGCAACTCAGGAAACGCAACATATTGGCGGAACAGTCCATGTTAACCCAAAAAACACAAACCTTCAATGCTGACTAGATGTGTTCGGCCTTATTGAAGGCTGTCCATAAACATAAGCAATGGCGATCGCCTCTGCTATTAAAACCGTCTTTACTGAAGCAGTTTGATCATCTTATCGAATTGGTAGCAGTAAAAGTTGAGGGACTGACGTTACAAACTGTGTGCATTTGGGTAGTGCTATCTACACTCAGGGAATTCGTGAAGGCCGACAGTAAGGGCTTAATCTTTGAAGACGTAGAACTAAGTGTCTGCAGTATAAGGAATAACAATATATAGTATATATATATAATATAGTGTATATTTCGCCACATCCACTGTGGCAACAACACAGAAAAAGGAAAGGACCAATTAGCCTGATTTCATGACTAACAATGTTGGCAGATACACTATACACATTAAGTTTAGGACTGTTGTATATGGATTGTTGTGTATAAGTTGGAACCTTATCTACGGATTAACGTATTGCTCAGATTTATATCTTTATTGATCGGAGGTCAGTTGAAAACGTAAGTTCAGAAGGGCAAAATGACCAAACGAAAATATCGAGGGGGGAATTTTTATTAAGCCGGGGAGACAAGCTTTCAGTGATATAGTTAGGACCATTGCATATTTGAAGGAAACGGCTTCTCATTCGATAAAGAAACACATCATTTATTTTGGAATAAGATGTTCCTGGAATTGATGATAAATCATAAATAAAAGATGAAAACCCCCACAGTCAATTGCTAGGAACTACTGGGAGCCAGTGGATTTAGTTCGGGTTACTGGACCAATAATCACGGAATTTTGTCGGTGTCAAAGAGACCACCGCACCCGTCTACCCATAACGTGCGTTTTGTTATCAACAAACGAAGTTTCCATGCTACTGTCTACCGAGAACTTTTAAAAAATGGTTTGCACGGAAAAACCACTCAGATAAGGAAATGAATAACCATCCACTGTTATGTTGTTCGAGTGTACAATTATTTGTGCCCACAAATACTACTCATAATAACGTTGAAAAAAATTGACAGTTCAGAAGTCGTTCTTCCCTTTTTAGGGTTCGTCAGTCTCCGGGGTCCTAGCAACGACCTGTTCTACATGAACCCAGATTGTGTAAACTTCGCAAATTATACCCAGATGCACTCCAGTTTGGTTTTCACAGGAAGCCCAGTGGAATCTCTCCTTTTCACGGTTCAGCTGGGCGTGCCGCACAAAGGCCACCTCATGTTTTAGTTGGTATGATATTCGAGATACTGCCACTTATTTGTTGCATCCATCCTTCCATGTAGTTGAAGACCAAACAAGATGTCTCGATGAAAATCTACAGAAATATAGGACGAATCAACATGAAATCCTGATGTGGCAGCACATCCTAATTTCGGTCCACGTCAGTTTTAGGTTTCTACCTGGACACCTCAGTATCACGTTTAGCCAATCCAAAACGTCATGCAAAAATACGGGTGCGTCTTGTCATGAGAATGATGGCCTAAGTGTTTGTGTAGCACAGGAGTACGGGCTCGATCGACATGTTACATATGGCAATAGACCATCTGGGAGATTTCGGGAACGTTACTCGACTAGAACTTGATAACTGTTTGTTTGGTCTCTTGAACCAACTGTCTTTAATGTTGCTACGACTGTCGTTCATTTTCGTTTGTCCGGGAGTAACTTGTCGAACAAGATTTTAACTTGGTAAGGAGGAACCTCAAAAGTTACTTCACTAGAACAAGAACTATGTTAATCCTCTATGTTAATATATACACAACCATTGCCCAAGCAACCTGTTGAGCAAACACTAAGGTCTTCATAGTGTTTGGTCAGTTTCTGGCTATACTCATTTTAAAAATGTCCCGCTGAAATCCGGATTGGTAACTCCTTTGAAAAAAAACATATCGTGCTACTAAAAGTGAACAGCGAACGCAATTTTTCCCCAACCAGAGCATTTGAGTAGCGTAGTGTTCTCTGTACTGTCTTCCAGAAAAACTAAAGTTGATCTGAGTTGAGTTGTTCACAAGTAAGGAGGTAAAAACGATGAGAACGTAGAACAATTACCCACGCAGGATAACTAATGAGTTTTACGTAAAAATAAAACAGCCAAAGATAGCGACATTCTAAACGGTCACCACAGCTCATACCCGATTTCCCCAGTTCTATTCTTCTGTAACTGAATCCATATTTCCTATGCACGGGGCTGACGTTCTGCCAGACTGATGACGGTATTTTACCGTTCGTCTGACAAGATAAAGTCTAGCGGAGAAAGCACACCGTATGTTCACTCGGTGAAGAAAAACGGAAGTTTGTTTGTTATCTCCAATCCAATCATATCCTATCAAGTTATAAAAGACAGACAAACGATATCTGAACGGTTTCAAAGCGGAATGTTGTGGCTGATAGTGACATCCACACAGTGGGTGGATTGGCACAAACAAACGAGAGGTACTTGGTTTATTCTTGAATCTGAAGCGAACATTTTTCATCATGTAACTTTAAGATGAAAGTCAAACCGTTTAACTAAACACATTGTAATGAACATAATACATATCCCAGGTATATTGAGTTTATAAAATGCATTTGGATGCTGAAGGTTATTAGCCGATCAGCTATGATTGGGTTGCCCCAAAATTCGATGTGACCCGTCAAAAAAATGGAACAATATGAGCCGAATTTTCAGCAGTGCAATGCCCGCGGGACCTTATTGTCGTACAACAGTTTCAAGTGTGATCTTGAAAATTACTGTCCATAATTTCCAATCGGATTCAGCTATCAGTTATATTAAGGAAAAACGGCCAAGTAACCTCCTGTTATGTAAATTTGATCTCCGCTTTGTTCCTCCTCATTGACGTAAAAAACCTTAAACGACATCATAATTTGAAACACCAGTAACACACATTAACAAAACCACAACCCTAAAAGAAAACCTGGTTTCGAAATAATTTCATATCCACGAGAAATTGAGGCAAATTCCAGTTAAATATCTTTTTTGTGATACCGCGTAACCAAATTTATTGCAGAAAAGCCATATGACTTCTTTTTTACGTTGTTTCAAGTAAATGACAACTACATGTCGCATATCATATCAAATAAAACATAAGTCAGCCATGTGAAGCAAATTCAGTTGAAAAAGTGTCGGAAACCCAAGATTTAGCTGCATTTACTTGAGTCTAACGTTTAAAACAAATTATTGGTTAATTTATTGCATCTCGTGAAGTTTGTGAGACTAAGGTTTAAGTGTAACGTAGGATTGACAGAAGCTCAAGGCTGTGCGTACTTGATGAGCCTCAAAAGTGACGAAACTGGTCATGGGCTATCTAAGTGTATTCAGCAAACTTTTGGATAGCATGTTCCGTCAAGAATACTCAGACCTTGTTATTCCTTCGGCAGTAGTTAACATGGATTGTGACCCAAAGCTCTTCATATGGAAAGCTGCACACTGAGACTTCATAGACTTTCCCAAAATGACCATACCAGATATTATACATATGTATTATATTATTCAGATTTAACAGAATAATATAAATAGCGAGAATGATGACAAAATAAAACGTTTTTCCTGGTTGCTGGCTAGCCTTTTTTCAGCAACGTGTTGCTGTTTGATAAAAGACAGAAACAATTCAAAATATAAAAAAACATTTGTCGTATGTAAACGCCCTTTTTCATGAGAATTTCCCGGCCAAAAGAATAAAATTAGTACCACATTCAGTATCCCATCACTGACAGGCTTTGAATGATTGTAAAAAACAAGTAATTTTCGAAGCATGAAATGTCTAGCGGAAATATCTGGTACTGACTAGTTGTGACAGTGTTCAGCATGAAGAATGCTTGTTTCCTGTCACTGGTTCTCCCGGTTGACGCATCACAACTCTAATGGAATGGAACAAAAACCGCGCGCAACTGAGTCGCAATCGGTGAGATCCTACCGTCCTAAAATCCATACGCTGACGAACCCTGAACAGATCTAGTTGGACCGAGACAACTGGATTGTGGCCAACTGACGCGTAAATATGTGCAACGTCTGAGATCGGTTAGATCTACGAGGAAGTACGTCATAATGGGTTTGATAATTACTCAGCGTTTGGATGTATTTAGAGGTTTTGCACACCCATTTGTAAACGGAGGTAAGTTTATGATGTGTAAGCAGGAGACCATCAAAAGGGAACTGGCTTTATTTGGGACGTTTTTCTTTATTGAGATCTTATTTTACCGCTGATGTAAAGTTTACATGATGAGTCAGTTAAAATTGAACCAAAAGCAAAATCAACCTATTTACTTATCGAGGTTTAGCTGCCGGCAATTTAAGAAACAAACCCCTAAAATGACCACGAACACTACGATGCAGAGTCTCACTGGTCACGGAGACTAGGAAGATTGAATAAACAGACCTAAACTCTGCGCCACTTCAAAGTGTCTCTTCACATGACACCAAGGATCATACTTTCATTATGGTTGAATTCATTGGAAAACGAATTGAGGGAATGGAGAACGTTTTGTGGATTTTTTAAGCCGCATTTCATATCGAGTAAAAATACCTGAAATTTCTCGCTTTTCTATCGTAATTATAATCTAATTTATATTTCAAAACGGCCATGGAAATGTATCCCAAAAAAAGGAAGAATAAATTTCACGAATTCTACAAATTTTTGTGCGCTTTGAATTTTCTGTCTCTGACATGTAGACCTATGTGTTTACTTGCGTGTCTAACGAATAATTCATTAGTTTCAGTCGGCAGGATCATTCGACGAAACAGAATGGACAACGCGATTTCCAGCTCCATTTTGGTTTGCTCAAATTGAACCAGCTAATGGGTAAAAAAATGCATTATTGACCAGGTAGTCCGGGCATTTGCCTGCAGGAAACAAAGGTTTGTCTGTGTGCGCAACACGGGTTATTATCTGAACAAAGAGGTGGGCAAATGATCTGAGCGAGAATATACATACGATAAGTCAAATGGGAAAAAGCCTATAATTTGCACAGTGCATGAACCGATCCGAGATCTGAGCGTACTATACTGGCCAACAATAACTGGGACTAGTTTCAAATGACTTCGTATCCAGTAAAAGGTTTGCAACACTTTTAGGCTTTTGGCCTTGAAAGCCAAGTGCACGACAATCTAGTGACAACTATACTGATGCTGCATTGCATTAATCACTACAATTTTGAGGTTCCAGACTGGTGATAAAATAGTCAACATGTATGGAACATAAACATAGACAATATGATCGGTCCGAATTTAGACGATCAGACACCTGTGGATGAAATCTGACGAAGCCTGCGCCAGGGAGTTCTGTTAAACGCTGACAAGTCACGCTTAGTCCGGTTCGGTTCAGTCCCAGTTGCCGCACAACCTAACGATATTAGAATGTTAGCAGGTCTGAAGGCTAGTTCGACTCATCGAAACATAGAACTAATCCAAAGAGTATGTGGACGACGCTAGCAAACACGTTGCAGCAAATGTTTTCGACAGTTCTACGAACATCGAAGTTTGCAAAAAGTTCCGGCCTATTTCAATACTATTTCAAGAACTGCCCAAACAAATACGGCTTACATAAGTAACGTGCAAAAAGATATAAGCTGAGATGTACTGCAGGCCTCTGCTTAGTTAACTCACAGTGCCTTCATAACTAGGCTACGGACAATTTGTCCGAGTGAAGAACGTTTTTGATGTATTCGTAATCAGTTCTAGTAAATGCATCTTCACGTGCAAAGCGTTAGCCGAAATTGCATGCAGATGAGCTTTTAGTTCAAGAGCTGGGATTCTACTTAAGTTATCGTCTAGCACGGCTAAAGCACACCGATACTATCTCACTCTTTGGTTGCGTTGAACTGTAAAATAAGTCACAAGTCAACAGTCGGTTAACCTTTTATCTCATCACCGCAGAGTGACTAAAACTGTTGCGTTTATCATATGGTCAGCAAATAACTATTGTGTCATCTGACTACACATTCAAGTCAATAAGTTTCACGTGACTGGAGATGCAATAAAGCGGTTAGTGTAGTGGAACGCACTAGTGACACATATGCTGTCCATCTTTTGAAAGCGTCATTCGTATGAATGACGCTAAATGCGAATGATTTCTCGAAACACCCGCAATCTGATGAGGCACTGTGGACAGCTCTCAGTGTGACTGGTGGTTTCTTATGGCTCCTCTCTCTCTCATTTTGTCCTGTGCCATATAAGCTTTTGTAGGTGACTTGCTAGAAGTATTCAGGTAGTGTTCAGCCACACCCACTGATTCTTCAAGATCATGGTTGAATGTTCCTGCTCAAAGATGCCTTTGTAAATTGATTTCATCGATTGAAAATGAAGTAGTAAACCGTATAGTAGTATATCTAATTTGTAACTTTGAATCGGTCTATTCAGATCCACACCATCAAATAGAGT
This sequence comes from Opisthorchis viverrini, assembly GCF_000715545.1. Lineage (NCBI taxonomy): Eukaryota > Metazoa > Platyhelminthes > Trematoda > Opisthorchiida > Opisthorchiidae > Opisthorchis > Opisthorchis viverrini. The sequence continues at coordinate 259,435 of NW_008751970.1, read as the reverse complement.
ATCTTCAGAGGACTCTGGTAAGCTTTCTTCGGAGTAACAACGTAACCAAACGGCAAGTCACACGCCGGTAGCTTGCAATGGCATTTTGACCGTACAGCCTGTTATTAAAAGACTATTTGGTTCGACACTCTTAACAAATGTTGAAAAAAGAAGAATGACGGTCGCCAGATGACAGTTAGCACGGTTGAATGTAGTCAGCTCCTTGAAAGGACACGTTTGCGAACCTATTTACACAGACCAGTATGCCAGGTGGCTGTTGATTCAGCCGATTGCAACATCCAGTTTAGGCTACAATTTTGCTGACCTCTGCAAATCACTAAAGTCAGACCACATGCAATAAAAAACATCCCAGAAGAATCTTTCGTTCATTTTCAACGGTTACCTACCTGTAACCCCACATGCCACGTGAAGGAAAACGTAATGCGTTCGAAGTATGATCTGCATTATAAAAGGTATTCCCTTAACTTTAATAAATTCACTAAATTGTAAAAGCGAAAGGATACAAACCGAAAAAACCGCCATACCTAGACTTTTACTGCACACTGTCGCGCAAAAAATGCCACGTGAAAAACCAAAAAAATTAAGCAATCAATTATTTTGTATAGGGGTTGATAAATTATCAGTTGCTAGTGAAGTCCAGTAAACTGACTAAATCCAACCTCTTGTCTTGCAGTCTAATAAAAACAAACGTTTGGAGATTGTTTTCGAACAGAATTTCGGTCTTATCGAAACTGCATCAGACTGATAGGCTCTTGCTGTCGACTCAATCCGTGAGGAAATCCGACAGATTGACAGATTACTCTTGAAAAAATAAGCTCGATGTAGCTTGTTGCCTTGTCAATCGATAAAAGTCGGGAGCGCTGTTCGACGCCTTACAGAACATAAAAACACCGATGTGATTTGACGCAATCAGAAGCGAAGAAGCTGCAATAAGCTCGCACGTAACAAAATATGATTGGCAGTCTTCCCGTGAGAGCGCCTGTTTGTTAGGTCTAACTTGACGGTGAAAGTTGTTTACTTAAAGAACTGTGTAAATTATTGTACCGAAAACGAAGAGTAAAACGGCCGTATTATTCTAACGATACCATGATTATGTGGCTGTAGAACTGACGTGATGAAGAATGATAGCAAAATTCTGACGCGTGATTTGTTTCTTCTGGTTCCACTGTGAGCTGTTCTAAGATGGCACTGATATGTTCAGTCAGTTTCATCACAATATTTGGATGATTTCGAACAAACCAGTTCCATGTGTAAAAAAGAACAAAAAAATCTCGTGAAAACCTGGGGAAACCGGGTAACCTTAGGTAACGTCTGTTCATCTTGTTTATATTTATAAAATTTCCAAACGTGACACAACAGCCCGTAAAACTACGCGAAACAGCAGCACCTCCTAAACATTGTAGAGGGTAGGCTGTTTTATTTTCCTAAGTTTGTGAAGCGGAGTTTTCAACGTTTCAATCTTTTCTAAGCGTTGATCACACCAGTGTTGTGAACTTTCACAAAAGTTTTAGATGCTGTTTGAAAATCTGCATATTCTAACGATGTTCTCCAATGAGGGATAGTTCACTCTCTATCGGTGCGAACGCTTGCGACATGGAAAGAGCAGAAAGTGTGGCAGCCCCATGAAACTCACATCCCATAGTCGGACAATGTTTGGATGACTGTGTAATCGCATTAGGATTTCCACTTCCTCCCGCACATCGCGTTTGACCTTGTCAATCACCTATAAAATGGGAGAGAGAGGGATTTAATAAATGACCTGAATTAAGAGATTGATTGAAAACAACCTTTTTCAAACTGAGTTTGAACCAGCTGGAGGGGAAATGAAAATCACCTGGATGTCTCGTTTGTGATTTCCTTCGACCGAACCTAATTCACACAAGATGTTTTTCGTGTTTCCGCTGGAGTGATATTCAAGGCACCAGGGATATCATTGATGACACGAAGTATAAAAAATGAAAGAAGGGCGAAACCGGGCGTGGGCTGTCCAAGAGTTTTCAGCAACCTTGTGAGTAGTTTCCTTCATGAAAATATGTTGAGATACCTTGAATATTGTATCAACTGAAATATGAGGCGGCCTTTGTGCAGCACATCCAGTTGAAGCACATCATAAACGAAAGATTCACTTGAGTTTCCCGTGTGAACCAAATTGATTTGCAGATGAATGTACTTGTGTTTAGCACTTTGGTTTACCTTTTCCGTCAGGTCACATCAAGCAACACTTCATTTCTGGAGACCAATAGCAGGGCGTTAAATATGTACACAAAAATTAACAAGATACTCAGTAAGAGGAATAGAACATAACTAAAATGGAAGATGCCTGAGCTTGGAAGACAAAAGTGGGCGTCGAAGACGTAGCTACCATCCGAGACAAAATACAAATCAAACAGAAGGAGAACAGTTAAATAGTTCATGTGGCGTCTAACGTGGACTGTAGGCACTGGTTAGTGTGAAATGGAGAGAGCCAATTGAAGTGTACAAAGCGTAAATTCATCGGTCATCACACACGGTTGGATGGAAACATGATCCAACCCTTGGCCCGTAGTTTGCCATTGTCGATATCTCATAAGGCTTGAAAGATCTGCACAGTGAGAGAACGACCACACACCACACAGTTCTTATGGCTCTTTAGAATAAAATCTCCAAACGAGAGTTTAAATTGCCCTGACTTATCAGTATCATCAATTTGGTTACGAATTTTTATTTACTGGTGACTATGAGTTAGTTGCTGATTACCTGCCAACAGACTTGAAAACTAGAATGAAACATTTCAGTTTGTTAATGACGGTAGCAGAATAGTAAGAAGGTTTACCAAAAATTCAAGCAATTGGTTATCACCGTCGAATGCCAGCTGAGGAATACGGTGGATCCAACCACGTCGAAAGAATTCAGGTTTTTTCGAAATTCAGTCAAGTGTGTGTTTACTGTCGCTTATTCCAATTCTCATTTGAGAAGCCTCTTTAGACTCCTTCTGTTTAGCCCTAATAAGCTGCACCATTCAAAGCAGTTATTGTTTGTTTTTGTCCATTTTCACCTAGCCCTGTAGGATATTCACCTGTGTATTAAGACATCTCTTGAATGCACTTGCTTCCAGGTCATCTGGTCAGTTACTGCAATTTTGCCTGAACTCTTGATCCCATCCTCCTCTGGTACACACGTCCATCGTATGTGATCCAAAACCACTCAGTCATTTTTTAAACTTTGGAACGCTTCGACAAAATAGGGTTTACATCGCTGCTGTTTGAACAAGTTACACGAGGAAGCCGCTTACAGACGGGAGGTTGTTTAGGTAACAAAAGAAGATTTTGATCACCATTTTAGGAATTCGATTTAATGATTTAGACGCACATTCACTCGGTTGGCAAGGCGAATTCACTCACATTCAACCATGTGGGCGTCGGTGGTCTGGTCGGTGTTGGAAACGTCGAGATTTATTGTCTGTACGTGCAGACGCACAGTAGACCAAAACACGCAAGGTTGATTGTAGAGTTGATCAGACTGGAAATGGATGTTGACGGAAATTCGAAATGTCCAGACGAGGATGTAAACACACGAGGTTGGATCGAATTTGCCATCCATGTTTAAGTAGGTCTTTATTTCTTTGTCAGATTACGTGATTATATAGCAATGACGGACCTCGTTTTCGTGCAGCTGAGCCGCTTTAGGACTGATCCACATCAATGAAACACTATGAAACCGTTTCTGATGATTTTTATTCAGTTAATTTACACAAACTCCAAGATTTCTCAAGTGGGCCATGGTCCGCTTACAGACGGGAGGTTGTTTAGGTAACAAAAGAAGATTTTGATCACCATTTTAGGAATTCGATTTAATGATTTAGACGCACATTCACTCGGTTGGCAAGGCGAATTCACTCACATTCAACCATGTGGGCGTCGGTGGTCTGGTCGGTGTTGGAAACGTCGAGATTTATTGTCTGTACGTGCAGACGCACAGTAGACCAAAACACGCAAGGTTGATTGTAGAGTTGATCAGACTGGAAATGGATGTTGACGGAAATTCGAAATGTCCAGACGAGGATGTAAACACACGAGGTTGGATCGAATTTGCCATCCATGTTTAAGTAGGTCTTTATTTCTTTGTCAGATTACGTGATTATATAGCAATGACGGACCTCGTTTTCGTGCAGCTGAGCCGCTTTAGGACTGATCTACATCAATGAAACACTATGAAACCGTTTCTGATGATTTTTATTCAGTTAATTTACACAAACTCCAAGATTTACCAAGTGGGCCATGGTGAATATATCAAACATATTCGAACAACCATCAAAGATTTATCAAACACTGATTCAAAGCCCTTTCGATAGATTGATCATTCTGAATTCTCCCCAAATCGACCCCTGTTTTCGCATCAAGTGACTACGATGAATTCATCGAAAATTCGCCCCTAAGCACGATGACGCGAGAAAAGTTTGTTTTCGTTAACAAGAGAAATTAAGACTCTGATATTGCGTACAGAATGAAATGATTTAGATAAGTCCCCAATAAAATGTATATTACCATGTAGTACTGTTGTTCACGTTCCCGTGGTTCAAATACCAAATTTTCGCACCTCTGTGTACACATCTGTTTTGAACACCAGCCTTATGAGTAGTGCATTACAAAAATATATCAGATAAACTCATTCTAACCCCCCACCAAAAATTAATCATGAGGTGTCAGAAAAAACTCCCAAGTCGTTTACGACAACAGTTCTGTCTTGCGAAGAAAGCTATTACCATTTTAAAGAAATGGAATGATTAATTTTCACAGATAAACAATAAACAAATTGTGGAGCGTTAAAACTCCGGATGTGTTTACAAGCTCAAACGAACGAAAAGTGTCTTGTGCTAGAGTCATAGGACTAATTACACCGTATGATCCTGAAATTACACAGATCGGTTTTGAACCAGAATTTAAGTTTGAACCATTGGTACACGTACCATTCATTCACGTTCCTTGATTATGTGACCAAACTGTCAGATTCAGGCGTCATGGGAGCCTACAACTCCTTGTGATTCTGTGATCTGAATCCGTTCACTTGTAACGCAGTTTTACGACACAAAGTTTTTCCGTTTTCCTAATCGATTTCACTCTATTTCATTTGTGCATTGGAGTCTAGAAAGACGATACCGTCAAAAAAACCTCAACCACTTTGTGTTGTCCTTCAGCAAACTATATTTCACACTGAATGTGTTTGTGTGCCCGCAATAAAAATACGAATCCAGTCTTTCGGGTCCCGGGAGAAATGAAACGACTTCGTTGTATGTGTACTTTGGGCCTATGGGTTTACGCCCTAGATTCAAACACATGCCAGCAGCTCTAATCTTTTCCTTTCCGTTGGTCACATGGTGCGTTTCTGCAAGGTGTGTGTCGTCGCTCGAGGAGTCAGTTAATATGTGACCACATGATGTAGTTTACGAGATTGAAGCATGAATGGCATTATATCTTGACTGTGTGCGAGCTAATCACACTGATTGGTCCCTCGTGGCCGAAAAGCGGGGCTTTGGGTTCGAATTTCTTTGCAGTTTTGTGATGTGCGCACTGTGGGGTTTCTTGATGGGACTGAAACTGCTGGGCAGAGCTCCTCGGATTGGCTCCACCTGAAGGACGTATTCTTAGTTGCGACATACCAATGAACCTATCCGAACCTTTAGAAACCAGGACTGCAGGCGCTCGTCGTTCTGTGATTGTCACAAGTGCCATGAATGTTTTGTGACAAAACCCGAGGTATCTATCGGCGGAAAGTTCGTGGAGCATCACGATGGCCTTGGGGCTTACATATATAACAGCATCTGGATTGACACTTCGATGTAATCCATACTAAAATGGATCGTCCTGGTGACGTCACCAAATCCGGTATTATGTATGATGTCGCCTGTGAGACTTATAGGAGTTGGACAGTTCCAAATCACCAACATTAACGAGTATATAAGCCCATCAGACAATGTGTGACAGGTAGCAGTTTCAATTTCTACTCGATTTCTCCTTAAGTAGGCATAATTTTCGGGGAACTAATACTCATTTAAGAACATCTAGCAGTCATTGTGAATCAGTATGTTTTTGTGCGGGGTGTATAATTTGTCCTATGCAGAGTTTTCATAGGGCAACATTTGACACACGGTCGACATTGGGGAGAACTTGTACTTAGAAAATCATAGTACCTGACTTATTTTGCCTCCAGCATGTATAATAAGGGAACAGAAATAAGTAGATTACAATAAAGTGATAAAAACAAAACCACTATGGGGGGAACCGAAAGTTCACGACAAGTGCTCGCATATACACATGAATTCGGTTTTGACGGGAGCCCCAGCTAAAAATATCTGAATCTCCCGTTTTTGGTTGTCGAGGCAGTTTAGGCCTTCCTTTTCGCTTTTTTGGGAGCGCATAGACCATTAGTCAAATGTTAGTGGAATATGCTAATTCCATTCATGAGTGACAACAATTTGGGGTAGCTTAACTCACGATTCAGTGAATCGGTCTGTCACATTTTGGGTCTTTTTTATTAATAAAATCGTATTGATGTGTGAAGTAAGGCCATAAAGTATCTTTGTTGGTGTCTAAGATGGATAGCAGCCTGTGGCTTATTTATTTGCGTTCTATATTGGTGGAATCAAAAGATACAGATGTATAAACGGGGGTCACTGCAGAATTTCATACGCCGGGACCATTAAATTGGTTGTTCCCATGATATATATATATATATTATTAACTAATCAAGTTGAGTAAAACAGTTCGGAATTGTTCTTGTGAACCAGCCGGAAGTTAAGCCTAGTGAAGTAGTAAAACATTCTATGGAGAGCGTCTAACCACTGATGGCTTTCATCATCGACAAAACACGAGTATTTAGCACCGGTGCTTCCGTACCATACAAACTGTTTTAACCAACCCTCGCTATAATTGAAAAGAAAACTAGGATGGATAAACAGTTTTATGGTTATTTTACCATAAAGGAACTTACTTTGACTGAGAAAATTTTTCTGCTAGTACGGTGTATGCATTTGTACACAATGGCGTATGAGCCCCGGCCCAACTCATCAGAGATTGTGTAATCCGTATTGAACTGTTTGGTTTTTACACCTTGAAGACCCGCCAATCGTTGGAAATGCTTGGCTGTTGTGGGCGTCAGGGGAGGTAAGTCGGCTGGAACAAGAGCTGGGTGGGCTCGACCTGTAACGATTTGGGAGGAGATTCGTCAAAGCCATATACAGCCCAAGCAAGACAGAAGAGACAACAACGTTTAGGCTGGAAGTTGTACTCTATCCCTACTAATGATTACTGGACACACGATGGATCTGTTACGTCAGCCCAGCTCAACTTGTGAAGTATGGGGTTAAGATGACAACACTCATCGGAACCAAGCTTCCATTGATCACGGCAGCAATTAATACCTGTATCTAAAGCCACAAGATCTGAAAAGGAAAAGTTTTTTGAGGTCAGTCGGTTAAAGCTCGGCGCCGGGTGAATCACCTTTCAAAAGATTTTTTCAGTTTTGCCGTTGTTTATGAAAATGGGTCAAAATAAAGATTCAGTTTTCATAAAGGAATCTACTCACAAAGCTGTCTAAAACTCTTCGACAGCCCACGACCGGTTTCGTCCTTCTTCGGGCTCATCAGGTAGGCGCAGTCCCCGAGTTTCCGTATCATAAACGAGAGATTCAGTTGAGTCTCTCTTGAAAACCTAACTGGTTTACAAATGAATGTATTTCTCGAAAGGCTCAGTTTATGTGCGGCTTAGTTTGGATGATACATACCAGTCCAAGATAACAGGTAAACGGAAAGGCCGGTCAACAGGATACGGTCAGATTAAGAGTCTACCGCCTGGTGCCCGATAAGAACAACACTTCAAGCGATCTGAACAAAATCAATTTACCAAGTTGGATGGATGTCTTCAATATCAAGTGAACTGATGGAGAGTAATCCATACATTTAAAATGGTCTGCTCTATTAGCTAGCGGCTGCTCCTTATACAATATCTGGTTAGTTAAAAACAAAACATCTCATAAGACTTACACCTTGTATCATTAATCCGTGTTCGCAGACGAGCCAACCGTAATAGGATCGATTAAAACCGAAAAGAAAAGAAAGCGCAGGATAAGATGCGCTTAATTAACGGAATGCTTCTTGATATACATTTCATTCACTGGATACACCTGTGAACGCACAAACTTTGACCAGCAGTGGTTACGGCAAAACTCCCATGCGTAACAGATGAAATGTTAGACGCTAACAAGGGGCAATTAACCCTGGTCATGGATACTATTATTGGTAGTGATACGTATCACTCCAAATTGCCCTGTTACCGTGACTGGAGGACTAATAAGGCGTGGTGAGTAGGACAGACGATGTTTCGGTCATTATTGATTCAGACAAAACTATCAAATTTAATGCAGAACGACGGACCAAGAGTGGAAAATACATGACCTAAGGTTAGGCAAAATTCAGGTCTTCTGCCGACCACCAATCGAGCGAAACCTCACGAAATACAGAAGCGAGAATATATATTTATTTATTCCTTTACTTCTTGGGGCCACAAATGCAGCCCCTAATTGGATTGAGCCACCTCAGTGAATGAAGTAGTGTCCTAATGTTGACAGAGTCTTCCATTAACGACTGTCGTTCCATCAGTATAGCACGCACCGGCTCGGAGACAAGTAAACAAATATGCGCATACATGGCTTCTCAGTAATGCGTTCGGTATTTCTGAACCGTCAAGCTTCCAAGTACTTTCCGACCCTGTAATGAATGACCAATCTACAATTTCAGTTCCTGTTTGCTGAGTGGTCATCGCCAGAAGAACTGCAAATGAAGTCATCCGTCGTTCACGGATGGAACCCCAACCGCAGAGCTTTTTTCCAAAAGCAAGTTATATTAAATAAGCTATGGGAGATCCCAAGAGTGCTACACTTCATCGAGCGTATCTCTCAACACACTAGAATATTCCTGTAATCACCTATTGAAAACTCTGCCACCAGAAAATTATGATGCCATCTGATAAACCAAACTAAGTTACATATGGCTCCAGTGGCTGCAGTAGATACATCTCACTCCATTTAACGAATCTGTGCATCTTCCCCGGAATCACAGCTGTGAAAAAAATTTCTTCTGACTAAGGTTCATTTTTGTGCACAAGTTTATCCCTGACAGTGCCAATTGCCAAGTACCACGATTTGCCGTTCGAAGTTTGCCAGAAACAACCTAATTAGTTGTAAGCGGTTGACGGATTCGTACAGTCACTCAAATTACTCTCGTTTGCAGTACAATTTGACCCCAAGACAACAATATATAGCGTATGCTCTCTTTAAAAAGTTCTGCGTTATTTTTTGGTAGGAATAATTTCTACCGAGTCTATGTGACCAGTGCATTCTAGATTCACTTTCAAAATGATAGCTCGGTGACACATTTCGATGTATTATATCAGGTTCCCATAACCTTCAAAGGTTCTATAATTTCTGACGCCGATAATGGTGTGGCTTGGGAAATTTCGGGTTTTAAGGCCAATCTGTTAGAAAAAACGACAGCAAGAAGATTAATTCCCCCTAAATTAGCAAGATGTAAAATAAGTGTTTTAGAATTATTCGGAAATCTAACCGTGTTGTTCACACCTAAGCACTCTGAGCTTACTTTTTTCTATTGACCGGTTAAAAATTCATACATGGAATAATCGAAAAAGCGTTTGTCATGCGTAAAATGTTATTTCAGTGACAGGAGGAAACATTTTTTACCTCCAAAATGACGAATTTGGGGAAAATAAGACCCTGTGTGGCAGTAGGTTTGAATTCAGTAGGCTTGACTGACCCTAAATGGAATCTCATTGGTGATCAATCGGCTAATGAAATGGACTGGTTCCTATACGGAGTTATATAAAAGCATTCACTTTAGAGCGGTGGTTTTTAGCTGCCCACTGATGCAGGTGTTTCCCTCGTATTATTTCGTGCAGAGGGTACAGATGGTCACCAAAATCGCTGATGTAGTATATTTTGTGTAAGTCAGAGTGATTTGGCGTTTAAATATATATCAATACATAAGAATCAGACGAATTGTCAAAGGCTTAGTTTTAGGGAGTTACAGCACTCAAGACCTCGTCCACTTTTTATGAAATTACCGTATAAAGCTAGGGTTTTTTTGACGCCATCTGACACAAAAACCAGTACTTGGTGGAAAGTCTAGGGCTCACAGTTTGGTGACTGTGGTATCACTGAATTTCCACCCAGAACCTGCCATATTTTTCCTAACTAGCATACAGTCAAGTTCCGACCCTGACGCTGAAGGTGATGCTGAAAAATGATGACACATAAATGCCAGCTAGCTACATTTTGGAGTATATAGGAGGCTCAGGTAGTTCATGGATTGCTGGCAGCACAGGTGCATCTGCCTGATTGCTCAAAGGTACCCACAGTGTATTGCAACCTGAAGCTCCACGTAATCAAAAATTTTCCTCACCTAGGCTGAGAAGATAATGAACAAAAGAAAACATTCCAGGATAAAGGGTGTGTGTGAGTTTATCTCTGATAGGTTGTCGTTCAGGGATCCGGCCACGCGTGACATGAGCTGCACCAAACCTGTCTGGGGTGAACTTAGTCACGCTGTAACGAGAAGGCCGACTGAAAGTGAAGCTCCCTCCATATTGTGACCAGCCAGACAGGTAATCAACAGCGTTGGTACTGATGCGCTTGTGCTAGGTGAATTCTGACAGTTCCGTGCCGTATTCTGGTTGGGTGACAGATTTCCATCTGGGTCCCACTGTCCCTGGCATTCCTCGTCAGTTAAACTATGGTGCCGGAGAGTGCTGGGATGCACCTTGGCGACAGAAATCTCACACCATTTTTGTTCGAGCGTCTTGTTCCCCTGTGAATGTAACCAAAGCCTTCCAGTTTCTCCTGAAAAGATAATTCGCTCATTTCGTTGCAGGACTACCACAGTACGACTTGTGTGTGTTGAATGAGGATGATAAAACCACTATACTGATTATCGCTATCTGGGAACTGCCCGAATATCGCAGCAGAGATGAATCAGATGCCCTCATCAGATGCTCCAAAGGTTTTTGAATTTCAAGTTCAGAGGCTGCTCAACAGCTAGAAAGCCTAGGAAATGTACCGACACCAACACGATACAAAGTGATACATCTTATTCCATTTGACTGCTATCTTACCGCCTGGCTATCTACTTCCATCTGAGGGACGATAATGGACATGCTTCAAGGGGCATTGTCATGGTTAACCACTTCACTCGGCTACAATTCGAAAGAAGTAAAGAATGACGTCAGTGGCTTGTGAATACCAACCAATTCTGCTGCTCATTTCCGCGTTGTTATGCCTAAGCCGACTGGATACTCACAACGTTATTTGCTCGTTTGCCCTCCGATCTAGCTCAGTCGGCTTAACAGAGGCACAGCCGATCCGCATTCTACAGCGCGTTCACTTGCAAAGTTACCACTTGCGTTACGCGTGGATCAACTAATGTTGACCCTCGAATCCTTTTCAGAAGCCAATGGACCACGCACACCGACACATGGACTATAAACGCACGGGTATTTCTATTTTCAACTTCGGTATACCGTACTGAGAAAATTAGAAATTAGACAACAACTGATGTGAAGAGCAAGCCTGATTCGCTACGCGCTCCGCCTAATTCAGGTCGGCATAAAACAAAAAAACTATTTTTGGCATCTATTTCATCATCTCTTTGCTAAAGTTTTCGACAAAAAAAACACGTACCCTGGAGTTTCGATAGATAGCTTGAATAGTAAACAAACATTTCCGAGTCTCTTCTGAGCACCGTACTTCATATCACACTGGAAAACATCCGACTTGTGTGGCATCTACGCACCTGTTGTTTTCGAACCATCACTGGAGACAAGTCGTGTGGGCATACAAGCGTGCAACATAAACATTGTGATCGACGGACTGTCAGTGGTCTGGGAGGTGAACAGACGAGTTTGTGCGCAAAACAACACCAGCTGCTTACCTACAGCTTACGTACAAATTAACTACCAGAAGGAGAATAATTACCAGCGCTAAGGGCGAAATGCTTTCCACTTCGCAAGGAGTACTTCTGAGCAGATAAACGTGTGCGAGTTCAAATAGACTCAGATGTTCTACACTCTCTAGTATGGTAAGTGTTTACCTAGTTGCCACCGAAAAAAAAGTTTTAACACACTAGTCCATATACTGATGTGTGCAATGTTTTTGCCACTTGTCGAATTTTCAAAACTCTTCTAAATATTTACTGCTCTGTTTCAGAAGGTCAGCCAAATTGGTCGGAAGGTAAATAAAAAACTTTCAACATATTGATCTTTTTGAAAAGTTCCGAAAAGTTGTGTTGATTCAATGCGGATTGGGGTAAAAGGATTGAATTTCAACACCGAGTGTGAATTTTGAAACTTTTACGAAAAACCACTGGAGATGAACGGTTCAAACAATTCCGTATTTTCAAACAGTTTTAATTTGGCACTGAATGGCCTGCAGTAGTCGTTTCAGGTACCATTTTCTAGCATGAACTTGCAATTATTTCTCCGGAAGAAGCAGGCTGGTCGAAGTTTGTCGAAGTTAGGTCAGACTTCATATCATGATCAAAGAATATCATTCCACTGGGCATCAGCCGTTAGGTTTTCATATTTAGCCCTGAACATGTCAAGAGAACACGCGCCGGTAGTGGGTCGCAGTGATGCCTCCTCTGGGTTACAGTGGTGCATTAAAAGGATTCGGATCGATCTTTTAGAGACCATTATAAGCTGATAGCTGAAATCCGGACTGATAGCCCAAGATATTTACTTATTTTGTTGAGAATCCTTTACATACTGGCCTATTATATTGTGGGAGGGTTTCCAGCACACGAATTTGGGGAATGAAATAAGCCAGTATTCGGCCTATAACAGCTTAATTGCCGTCTTTCCCTGTTTTCATTAAGCATGCACAAGATCATACTGTGGATAACGAGATTATTCACTCAGGATAGACTTCGAGGCAGCTACCTGGCGATTGTCAGTTGCCTATTTTTTTAAATTTATACATCAATGACCTTGATATCTACTTGTTGTGTTACAGTGGCTCCTCACGAGGAATCATTATTTCTAATATTTAGCATCTGCTTGTCAACATTTTTGTACCATATGCCCTCTGAATCCACTGACAATCCAGTTTGGTTTGAAGGAACAATATAGAAAGATGAATATCCACAGACTAGTTCCATTAGAAGATAGTTGAGATCAGTCAAGGTACAAATCATGAATAGAAACGATAAGGCATCCGTCGTATTTATGAAGGAGGGAAAGTTAAAGGCGAGTTTGAAGTTAGGTTTACCCACAGTGTAAGTGTACGCATGGCTGTGATTGAAATTCTGTACAGAACGCCAGACCGCACTTAAATCGAGTAAGTCCAAAAACAAGAGTCTCAAGATAGACACACGGCACAAGGGCAATTAGACCTCGGCATACAGCAGGTACATCAGTGCGCATATTGCAGTGCAGTGTTCTGTTCTCAGCGGCAAAATGTGGTTAACTTACCGATTTCTGTGGCACTACTGCTGTCGACTTCCGGCACAGCTGGCTCCGGGGAACATCGACCGTTGCGTTCCTTTAGAAGATCAGCTGGCTGCCCAGAATTCACTGTGTTTGAGTCACTTTCCACGAAGAACGATGGTGCAACATAGCTAAATCCACGAAAAAGTGTATGAGCCGATGCGCTAGGCGGAGCTCCCGGAGAATCTAAAGTGTGGTGGGATAAATTTTGCAAATGAATCATAAAAGCGCCACGATCTGAAGCATCGTTCATTGTTTGACTGTTGATGAGGCTATGAATAAGTCTCATGTCAGATGTGTCTCAGGTTTTCTGGGAATCGGACATTTAGTGGCGAAAACTGCATAGTGAATAGGACAAAAAAACTAAATTTTTCTCAGCCTGGAATGAAGGAAAGCTGTCACTGCGGTGTGATAAAAATCACGCATTAGAAATGTTACATCAAACATTCAGGCAAGACTTTCGTTCTGTTTGTGCTACCAGCGCAAACTTTCAAGGACCATTCAGGCAAGACTTTCGTTCTGTTTGTGGTACCAGCGCAAACTATTCAAGGACCGCATTATGAAAAAAAAACTGTGGTTTGGTGACAGGCTACCAAAAATTAAGACCCCGTCAACAAGCGGAAGAATCATATGCCTATAAATGGGTGTGTACTCTGGGCTACATTGTGATCTACTAAGACAACACTAGACACAATCAAGGCACTGGGCACCATTTTCTATGGTCATTGAAAGACGAGGAATAGCGGTAGAGGATAGTTGTACTGCGGTAAGACACATACGTGAGTCATAACAACCCTAGGTAGTTCCCAAGCTACACTTACATCCGGGCCCGTCCGACACAGTGAAAACATTTCCTCTGTCTGCCTCATTGACCGGCACGAAACGAAATAATCTTGACTACAAATTAAACTGATATTCGTGAAGGACTCAACAGAATGCCACCTGAAGCTCTTCTGTATAACGATCTCTATTTACGGAAAATCTGGTGTTCAAGTAGAAAGATAGATCATCTGGTTGTTCTGGGGCTACATCTGCTAGGTAAGAGTGAGAAGGCCAAAATCATCAGTGGAGAGCGAGTTGAGTTTTCATGTAAGGAAAAAGTAGACAATGTCCTGTGCAAATTAAACTGGAAGTTGTGAATCACCTTAAGGTTAATGAAACGCCACTAGCGTTCCGTATGCGAATTTCTCCTCTATTGGCATGTATTGTCAGGCCTGCGGATTTCTGCTGCACTACACAACCGTATAACAATGTATTAATTAGCCCGTATCAAGCAGAAAAGAAGGTCGACCTTACACAGACTAAGTAAAGTGCAATCGCAATGTGTTTCTCAATCGAACCGCGACGAATCGCCCAAACATGCCTTTTTTATTTCAACGGAATTTGGGCTGTGAAGGAGTCAGTTAATTCGTTCGTTCGGATTCGCCTCCCATGGTTGGTCAAGTGCCATTGAGCTAGCCAGCTCGAATGTATTCGAGGAGGTAAGTCACTGAATGACAGTGTACAATGCTCACAAAGGTGCAAAATATGACTGCAGTCAAAACGTGCCGATACGTGTGGCTGTGTTTAGTTAATGGCGGGCAAGGTTGTGAATGCTGAAGGTAAATGTGAAGTGCCGCAAACAAATCTAGTTTGTAACCGTCATCCGTGACGGTAGGATTAGTGGAGTTCCATTTGACCGGTAGGGTGTATCGAAATGGGCGCACATAAAGAAACAGAACCAAAAGAAATCACGAGAATAACGTGCGGTGGCAATTTCATTCAATTTTTTACGTCAAGCTTAAAGCGAACTCCTCTAGTCATAAGTTTATTACTGCGTTGTGGTCCGCAGAATTATCCACTGTAGTTTGGTTGCCTGAAACATACAATGAATTTCTGGACCCGGGAGGAAACAAGCCTCAGCTTGAATTACCGACTACACTTTAGGCAAACTTTGGTACGATTTCCTTCCCTGAAAGAGAAACTCCATGTGACTGGGTTTTCACCATCATCATAGGTAGAAAAAGACCGGTATGTAAGCTGGTAAATAGCTAACATGCAACGATTGCACTTATGTTGGTGCAATATATATATATATATATATATATATATCATCACAGTATCTCACACAAAGACATTAAATATCTTCTTCAAGCGGATGTCTTACGTA